>NC_044549.1:154322531-154622531 GCF_007565055.1 Rhinopithecus roxellana
TTCCCAATATTTTAAAGGTCATTATCAAAAAGTCAGATAAAAGGGGTGTACTGTTCATGGGTTAGTTACTGGGGAAGGCATGAAGCTACATAACAACTGTCAGAATGGTCTGTCTTCTAAATAGGGAAGTACAACCAGCAACAAAAAAACTCATCAACTCTAATATCTGGCCCTCAGAACATCCTTCAGACTAATTTTAGAGATTCTTAAAAATTAGTGTAATCAAAGCTTTTTTTAAAAAAAGTAATGTAATGCCCAAAACAAAACAAATATATATGGAAGGAAAAGGAGGGGGAAGCAACATTGTATTGTGTACTACAGGTTTTGTGTGGCACCAAAGAGAACAATGCCCCAAAGGCTGGCTCTGTTTTAAAGTCATGGGTAGCTTGGAACAAAATGTGATGAAAGAAATGTAAGACCTCACAGAATAATGAGCTCCTTGACACAGGTGATGTTTAAGTAGTCAGAATTGGCACTTAGCAATGAATCTGTAAGGGAATTTTAATACCAAGTGGA
This sequence comes from Rhinopithecus roxellana, assembly GCF_007565055.1. NCBI lineage: Eukaryota > Metazoa > Chordata > Mammalia > Primates > Cercopithecidae > Rhinopithecus > Rhinopithecus roxellana. The sequence goes on from NC_044549.1 coordinate 154,323,048, forward strand.
ACAGATGGCCGGGAAGTCCTTTCTAATAATGGACTTAGACTCAATAGGAAAATAGAGATGTCCTGCTTGTTCTCTTGTGGAGGGTCAAAAGACATGTACCCTTGCTGCAAGAATAGAAGATGTAGCTGTGGATCAATAAGAATGCTCATTTTCTGTTATAATAAAGTTCATTGAGGGCTGCTTCCTGTTCATACTGTGCCTGCTGGTTTACATTTTGGCAGACCATCTTCTCTTCCAATTATAAAGAGATGGAAAAGCAAGTCAATACTTCCTCAGGCTTCCTATATGCCTTTTTCTTCCCATTGAGCCTGATTATTTGGAAGCCTTTTTTTCTGTTAAGAAGGAATTTCCAGAATCCATGATATTTTGGCCGATGCAGAGGGTCTTCTCTGAGTATAGCCCATGTTTCCCTGTTGTGCTTTAAATACTCTTTTCTCAACTTCCAAATCAAGTCAATTCATCAGCTCAAGATTTCTTATCAAATTTTATGTCCTCCATAAAGTCTTACTAATGCCACTGGAATTACTCTTCTTGATGCCACTTTCCTTCCTATTGAGTAAGTACAGATTGAAGCAGTTGGATCTTATAGTTGGCTTGAATCAAAGTTACTTAGGGGCTGATTCTCTTACAGTGATTATTTGGTAATTATTAAATTGAAGAGCTGAGCAAGAGATAAGGATGCTGGGGAGACAAAAAAATAAAAACAAAAATATGGACTCCTAAATGATTAGAGAAAGAAACTGCTCACTTTTTCTAACGTGTAACATCTCTAGGTACAAATATTTGAGCACAGAATGAATGAAGTGAATCTCAAAACCAATCAACCAGCAAATATTTATGTATAACCTGTAAAGTGTCCATATATTTGTGTAGAACCTATAAAGTGTTAATATTTAACATGAAAATATGGACAAAAAAATGTCATATTCTGAAGAAGACAAGGATAAAAGGAAAGGGTTGAATGGATTATGAACTGACCCAGAAGTGGGAATCTCATGGATGGCATAGGCAGTAGCTTGCTTCCTGTTTTCAGAATGAATTTGATTTTGGCAACATCCAAAATAGTACAGAACAAAAAGTAACAGAACTGTCTGTAGACACAGGAGTTCTGTCCTTCTGTAGCTTTTACACTTCTGGGCCTGAGGATTTTTGGGGAAATTCTCTTTGGGTGATTCCAATTTCATTTACTTTCAACCCTAAAGAAAGCCTTTCAACCTAGCTTGACTCATGGTGAATTGCCAAGTTTCACTGAGTACACTGAAAATTAGAAAATATATTTGTGTCCATTGTTTAAAGAAGCAGCAGAGAGTGACAGGACATGACACTATGTCAATAAGTGAAGAAAAGTTGAATGAGTTGGTGATATCAGACATGAAGAGGCAAAGATTTCGACTTAAGACTTGTTGTGTGGAGCTACAGAGCTAGAATAGATGTATATGAGCACTACTACATACTGGCCAGGACTAAGAAGATATGGGATGGTAATTCGTCAGGAAAATAACAGAGAAGGTTCAGATCTTTAAAAGGCCCATGATTCTATTTTATTTGGGAATAGCATTCGTGTTTGGGGGCAACTGTAACTCTCTGTAGTGGTGTAGAACACAAGATAACATGGTGATGCTTCTCTTTCTTGGTAGAACATTCCATTTGTAGGGTAGAGAACTGAATTTAGAAGCCACATTCAGTGCCAAATTGACTGAATGCAATTGTGGCTGTTTAATAATGTTTTCATTTGGGTACATTAAGTAAATGCCCACCAGAATTAAATGAATAAGGATTTCTCTGGCCCTTAAGTGGATGGGTATCTAGGAAAAATTAACAATGCTACATAACATGAAAGGCTTAATGCAATAATCTGAAAGTACTATAAAGGAATTAGTTACAGTGTTTCCCCCCTCCCTAGTATACATAGGTGTTTGTAGAATATTAATTTTTATTTTAAACAAAGGCTAGATGTAGAGATATTTATTCCTGCATTAAGAGACTTCTGTCAGGTAAATAACAACCAGAAATTAACAGCAAAAGTGTAGCACTTTTTTTTTTTTGTAACTTTGAGGGGGACCTGTCAATCAGTTAAAGAAATAAACACATCTTTCACACAGCTCTCCACAAAATAAGGGACCTGCATGTTGTAACTAAGACAGAGTCCACAACTTTTTGCACAAGGGCCAGGAAAATTAAATAGAAAAGGGAATTAGTGTCCTTTTTTCTGGACTGAAGGGAAATTATGCCTGTAGTCTGTGATCTAAGAAAAACTGGTGCTGTCCAACCTGCTGAAAAATATTTTAGTATCAACTTTTACAATGTAATATTAGTCTCACAGGCTAAGTGCTAATCTATGTTAAAATTCTGAAAATATAATAGTTATTCCTTTGCTATAAGGAAAGTTATCAAGCTGCAATGGAATAAAATAAAATGCCATCATTAAAAACATAACTTTTTGTGGTTAAATTGCTTTGGACTTAAAAAAAAAATCTTAACCTAATCTTTGAAAGATTACTTTGCATACAGCTGAGAAAACTAGATCAGTCACAAATGAATTTTCCAAGAATCTATGACCTCAGTCCCTGATGAAAATTCATTAAAATGAAACAGAAAGACTCTATTATCTCATTTCACTTTACGAATAAATACAACCTAAAAAATATGCCCCTATAAAGGAAGATTTTATGGATGCCACATCTATTTTCTGGTAGCCTTCCCCTTATTAATATAATCATAATTCCATAAAATCATAATGCATTGATTTAATTTACAAAAAATCCAAGTACAGCAACACTAATAGGTAGGATGGAAAGAAGGAAAGAAAGGGAGAGAGGAAAGTAGGAAAGAAATAAGAAAAGGAGGAAGGAAGAGGGAGAAAGGAAGGGAGGAAGAAAGGAAGGGAGGAAGAATCCTTACCAAGTCATAGTAGCTTCAGTCAGGTAACTTTTTAAAGGTTTGAAATAAGGCTATGCTAACCAAGTAACAGCCTCATGAGAAAAGTTTCATTCTAGTTATCTGTCAAGTAAATAACTTGGCCTGAAATATTCATAGTTGCACCATATTAATGCCTCACTGAGAATAAGTTTTGAACTTGTTTGGACCACTATTAAGCAAATAAAATGAACACAATTAAAAAATATGCTGAATGGGTGGTAAAGGTTCAAGCTGACGTCTCCGTCTTCATTATCTGACTAAAGCTACTGTAAAATCAAATAAAAGACACTAACATCCATTATATCACCTTCTGGCATAAAAATGTTTTACTCATTTAAAAACCTATGAGATACTTCCAAGACAAGGAAAAAATAAATACTACTGGAATATATTAAGATGAAAAGTTGACTTCTCTCTCTCTCTTTTCTTTTCTTTCTTTTTTACTTTTTGGTGAGTACACTTTTGAGATTTGGTGGTTATCATTTACATCATTGACTCTTCAGTGGAATATTCATAGTAGTGTAAATAGATTCTTTGAAAATAAGGCACAAGTATATGTTGTTCTCTGATTGTCTCCCACGAGAGTGCACCAAACGAGCGATCTCAAGAAATGGACTTGAGGCACATTTTGCAGAGGTATCTTTTTCAGTTTGCTGGTTTCCCACAGATGGCTAAAGCAGGGGTATGGAACATGCTGTCATATTTCATTCATAACACACATGTACTATAGCTCTAGGCAACAGATGGACAATCGCTTGTTTGAACTACAAATGTGAAATACTAAAGGTAGAATAGCAATATTTCTAGAAATGTATATGAAAAAATAAAGCCTTTCCAAGCCAAGAGGAATGGTGAGAGGCTTTGAGGTTACATCAGTGTTTCCCTGATCTCCCTAGCAGCTGCCATAATTTCCCCAACACCCTTCAAAACTTGATAATGGAGGTATCAGGGGGCAGCCGACGCAGATTTGACAAGAGAAGCCCAAACCGTATCAAATAGAAATAACACTGTTATTCCTGGCTGGTTCACATTAATAGGATTTTCACTACCTATAAAAATGGTTGGAAGTTGTGTTTTCAGAGTCCTGTCTACATTCCACTAACTCTCTACTATAGCCCCATGGAAAAAGTCCTCTTTCTTCCTCTGTACCCAAATATAAAATATTTGTTTAAATGTAGAGTTTCATATCCTTTAAACCTCACCATAAACATCTCTGCAGAATCTTTCATAGGGAACAATTATAGTGTTGGTAAGTCCACCTCCTTAATCAGCACATACCCAAATAAGTTATTTTGATCAGAGAAGTTGCTCCTACAGAAATAACAATGTGTTAATGACAAGAAAAAGAACCCACATCTTTGCGCTGCAGAGATGCCAGCACCTAACAACCTGATGCCTTATGCTGGGACACATGACTCATTTTTTGAGTCAATTATTTACTTATTTATTTATTTAAACAATCACATGCCATATGTCTGGCTAATTTGGTTTTTATTTTATTTTATTTTTTGTAGAGACAAGGTCTCACTGTGTTGCCCAGGCAGGTGTCAAACTCCTGGCCTCAGGCAATCCTCCTGTCTCAGCCTCCCAAATTGCTGGGATTACAGGTGTGAGTCACTGCACCTGGTCTTATTTTTGAGTTTTAAAGGCAATTTTCTTTGCCAGTGAGACTACATGTTGAGTCAGTATGGTCTGGGGATTGACAAATTGAAGAAATCCTATTTTGATATGTTCTGCAGAGCCCATGATATAGTGGATTTTTTTCCTTTTCCATGTCTCTCTTGTTACACAGAATTACCAAATATTTATATTCTTGATACTTTTCAAAATCAGTATATTTTTACAAACTTTCTGTTATAGACTCTGATTTTTCCTACTGTTTATGTATTTAAACCACAACAATTATGATATTATATCAGCAGACAGTATGATTATAATCATTAAGGTAATACAATCTTTTTCTCTCTGTTGCAGGCAAAATTTCATGCAACTAAAATATTAAAGAGTGACTTGGCATTGTTTAAATCAAATGATTAATAGAAAAGACAGTAATATAAATCATATATTTAAGAAACCCTAGAATAAAATATGGTAGGATCCTTTCCTTATTATACCTTGTGAAAGAAAAAAAAAAAACCTCTAAATCTAAATATTTCTACATATGTATGAGTGCACATTCATGATTATAAAAGTATAAGTCTATCTTAAAAAGAGATTTACTTTAAAAACCTTTGGTAAAGATACTCTGAGGTTATGTTATAAGAATGCATAATAAAGATTGTAAGCAAGCAGTATTCTGCTGACGATGCCACAGGGATGGGTCTGTGACACCATTTTCTTACAGCTTTTTCTCTTGACATGTAAACATTCAGTTACATAAGGATTTAAATGTAATAAGCAAGTAGAATGTTACTACATTTTATAGTATAAATATTCAATAAATTCATCTTCTTTTGGCAAAATTAATAATAATATGACCACTTTAGGAGATACAATCTATCCCTCAGTAAATTGAACTCTTCGCTTTGTCCTAAAGAGAATTTCCCCCAAAGTGTTACATAAAAAGTTACTAAGTCAAAACTCAAGCCGATTACATTATCTGCCCTATTGTCAAATAGTCAGTGCTCCTGGAGGTCATCAGCATGGTCTGGCCTTCAGTTTGGAAGGCAGGAAGTCAGAGACACAGTTGACATTGCCTCCGAAAACTCACATGCTGCCCCTAAGTGAATCTCACCCTATTTCACATTATGAGAAATATACGGTCAAACATAAGAGAAGCAGGGTAAATAAAAGACAGTGGTCAAAGGAAGCTCTTAAAAGCTATAATTTTGGTGGTTCTAACACAAAACTGTTTAGTGACAAAAGCAAATGAGCCATACATTAAGGATGAGCTGTAGTGACCATCGGCTTAAGAATTTCTAGTCACAAAAAAAGAATCACTTTTATGATCATTCCTATTCAAGTAAAATAAATTTAATTGGAATTCCTGAGGAATAGTTTGCAATTCAAAACATGTATCCATAATTTTTTCATTTCAGTTCTGATGTTAAAATTAAAAATTAAAAAAAAAATCACTAGAAATCAGAATATCACTTCACAATCATGAAAAAGATTATCTGTGGAATAAGGAAAGGGTACATTGGAGGATGTAATTACGTTTGTTATTTTGGAATCTTAAACTGGATGTTAGGTATATAGGAATTCATTATATTATTATTTATACCTTTTTATACTTTTTTGTAGACTTAAAATACTCCATAATTTAAAAGTATATATTTGTGGGAGATTTGAAGAAAGGTTTAAGAAGTCTCAATCCAAAATACTTAGTTTACAAAATGGCAACTTGCCATGACTAAGCTAGGTGTCTCTCCTTAAGTGAAACATGTTCGAACTTAGTAAGTATGGCTTGGCAGTTGGCAAGCGAGTGCTTCACTGGCTAATAAAAGTTTGAATAAAGATTCTAGGCAGAGATTCTGCATATTTTTAGCTCATAAAGACAATTTTTTTTCAGTGATTGTCTTTGAAAGTGTGGTGTAAATGTCACATTGATGATATGAAAATTTCTCCTGCAATATGTAATTTCAGTTGCAGAAGGATTATGAGAATAACGCAACTGTGGTTTCACAATCTTTTCAGGCTTTCTACTCTTTTGAAAGTAAACCAAACAAAACTGCACAATTTTAGTTTGTATGCTCTGATTTGCAATTGTCAGGCAAAATGGACCTGGTCCTAAAGAAGAAAAAGAAGAGCATTTGAACTGTTTTTTCACAGCTTTCATCCTCTAGAGAAAAAGTCAATTTTGATAGTTGTGTTGGATATTAGAATAAACATGACAATATTTCTAAGATGAAGAGTGGGACAATATTGAAAATGTTATATTCTAGAAGAAATCAAGTTTGTCTGTATTACCATGTCCAGGTAGTGTAGAAAAGAAAAATCTTAAGGTAATATTGTGGGACAATAATGTTTTTTAAACGTAGCCCCAAAATGCCTTTTCTAGCATATCCCACCTGTAATTTCTTTAGAAAAATACTGAAGCTTAGTTGTCTGTCAGCACTTATTAGCTATGGGCCGATAACTCTTTTCCAATTAGCCTTGATCACTGGTCACTATAGATTCTGAATTCTGATGGTTGCAAATGAAATTTGGGCTTGTTCTAACTTATGTAATTTACAACTTAAATTCTTTACAGCCTAACAAAAAAAAAAAAAAATTGTGCATTTCCCTCCCCAAGGACATGAGTAGTATAAAGCAACAGAAAAATATATTCTTCAGTACATGGGAAAAGAATGGCTACTCTTTACAGTCACAGGCAAAACGGAAATGATAGGCTAGAGATTTCAAGCCTAAAAGCACCTGTGAGTTGGCAGACTCACCCAGGAAAAACTATGTGACAGCAAATACCACACTAAAACAAGCCATTCAACCAGATGAAAAGTGAGACAAACATAGGGATTAAAAGTTACAGGAATGCAGAAGTGAATGGGATGGAGCATAATCTGTGCAAAAATGTGGAAGTCCTTGGGAACAAAGGCCCATCAAGATCCTACATGATTCAATGTGAAATGTGTATTTGGTAACAACTTTAAAAAAAATCTCATAATTTATGTGTTTCTAAGGAAAGGTTAATAGCAGATGAAGAACAGAGACTATCCTGTAGTTTGATGGCCTTTCCTCTCGTACTTCTTATCTTTGTCTTGTGTTTGTTCTTCTCAGTGCCAGCTGAACAGGTGACTCAATCTAAAGGTCAGTGCTCGCCTTGGCGGTCAACACCCTGATGCGGGCAGAGTTGCAGGTCTTGCAGAGGATGTGCCCATCCAAGGGGTAGCAGCCTTGGTTATCTCCTTCAGACAGGAGACCACCGCAATCCTAGAACAGTAAAGACAGATGGAAACGATGCAAGTAAAAATGTTAAGTACATATGTGGAGAACAAATGATTGAGCTTTCTATTCAAGGCCTCCATAATGTGGCCACTTACTATCCTTCCTGCTTTACATTCTGCTAATCCCCTGCATCCTTTCTCCCACTATATAACATAGTATATCTTGAATGTAATTGAATTAAAGATTGGGGACATAAATATAAATAGCCATAAATATAATCCTCCTAAGGTCACTTCATATGAAATATAGGTGTAAGAAGAGAAGAGGCCACCCATCTTGGCTCCCATGTAGAAGTTTGCTGCCCCTCCTCAAATAACAAGAGAAAATAAGAATGTCCCTAACCACTGATTCATTTTTACCCTTTACCATTAGTTTAAGGATCTCTCAAAATGCATGCACAGGTACAGGAATGGAATGTTTTGGCCATTTCTGGGCTACAGCAAAGGTAGACTGATTTCTGCCAAGCAGAAGGGCCACCAGTGGGTTCTGTGTATTTACTTCAATTGTAGTAAGAAAATAAAATCCTAAAGTTTGTGGGGAGCAGTGGTTTGCTGTACTTTCTAAAGGAGACAGCATTGTATAGAGCAAAGACTGCTAGTCTGGGGGACAGGCCTCCTGAGCACCACCCATAGGTTTGCCACAGTCTGCTTCAATGCACACAGGCTGACTGCCACTCTGAAAATAGCTTCTGATTTCTCTACCTTACCGAGCTGTTGAGAGGATCAAAGAAGACAATGGATCAAAAAAAAAAAAAAAAAAAAAAAAATGCAAAGAACTGCATAACTGTAAAGGAATATACTACCGTGGACAGCTCCTCTTAGGGTCCATTTTGAAAAGTGTTATGTAACAGTTAAATGCTGGCCTTTGTCTTGGGAGAAAATACAAGTTTCTTTGGCAAATAAATACATAGTACTTTATCAAGAGGTATGTGTTTGCTAAGTTTAGTATAAACTCTCAAAGGCCACAACAGCTATGAACCTCGCCTCTGCTATCTACCACAGTGGCAAGGAGGTCCATGGAGCTCATGTCTTCATTTGGCATAGAATGAAATTTAAGCTAACAGGGCATCCAGATCACAACAGCGGCAATGCTTATAATCTTTGGGAAGTTTGGCTTTACCAAAAAGAACATGCAGATCTACTGCAGCTCTACAGGCGTTCAGGAAACTGAGCAATTAGTAGTGCATGCTAACAAAGAAATAAATCTCCGTGACTCTGACCAAGAAGTTCTAACCAAAGCCTCAGAGCCAAAGTGAAAGATTCAATAACACCATTTCTCACCAATTTAATATTTCGCAATTTACAATGTCCTTTAATATACAATTTTGTATTTCACTCTCACAGTCTTATTCAGAGGAGTTAAGGACCTGAGCCCTTTCTTCTGGTGAGGAAGCAGACTGAGCGAGGTAAAGTGACTTATTCAACAGCACGTGCTTGGAATACTAGTGTCAGATCTAAAATCCAAGTCCTAGGAGTAAAGACACTAAGGCCATTCTGAGATTTAGTAATTGCTACATCTATATAACCTAGCTTGAATGAGCCTTTCAATGCCTGCGATAGACTGGCAGGGCAGGTGTGTCAACCAGACCTCGCATCGGTAGCAGTGAACATGGAAATCTCGATCCAAAGCTACAATACGGACAGTCTCCTCCTGGCCCGGGGCTGGCATAATAGGCTCCTTGCACACAGAACATCGCGGGGCAAATTTCCTGAAAATGGAGAGAGAGTTCTGGTTAGATACTGCACATTGACACTGAGGTGGGACACAGAGGTAAAAGGAAAAGGTGGAAACTGAGTCAGGATATCTGCTTCCTCATCTGTGAGGTGAGGGAGTTAGACTGAGGGACTGTGGAGGTTCGCCCATCAATAGGTGGCAAATACTGTGATATCTGACAAGGTGAGAGAGTGAGCGTGTGAATTGCTTGGGCATGAAGAGCATCTAGCATCTCTTTCCTGCATGGTGTGTGGTATGAAATTCACCTTTAGATAGGTTCTGAATGCAAACCCCGTGCTTGGGCTAGGCTAACTGGGGGAGAGAACAAAGTCCTGTCCAGCCCCTACCCTATTTGTTTCTGACTTTTGCTTCTAGACTTTTGTATGCACTCCTCAGGTCCCAGAAAAATATTCTGAGGCTGGTATCTTTGCCTTGTTCCCACCTTTTAGAGCTTCTTTCTTGTAAATTTGTCTTGATTTCTAGGAACTGACACAAGAAGACTCAAATACACAACTTTTCAAAAGGGCAGAAGTTAGTGAGTTTAAATATACATTACACAAAACTGAAAATGGTCAAGTCTGCATGTCCTACATTTTGTATTGTGTTCAACTTTTGCTTAAAAATTAAAAGTTAAAGAGCTATCCAATTCTTTAAAGGATTTTAGCACTATTAAAGGGTGAGTGTATACTAACACACATACACATACATATACATATGCATATGCATATGTTTTTGAGGCTGCTGGTAAATAATTTTAATACTTATTAATTTCTTAGTATTTCTTAATATGATCAATGGTACCTAACTTTTTTTTTCTATGACAGATTAATTGGCCGAAAATATAGACCATGTATCTATCTGTATCTTCTGGAAATTGGAGGTGGTATTTATGAAGGTATGAAATGACACATGATTTGAAATGGACATGGATAAGAATTGAAGAGATTTTAAAAAAGAAAATCAGACTATGTGACTCAGTTTTTTTCATGGTACTTGTTTTAAGATAAATGATGTTAAAAATTTATCTATTTGTAGTGAGACTTAAAAAGAAATAATGATAGTAATCTAATACTTTGCAGAGCACGTTATGGTTATCACAGCATTTCTATATCCATTATACTCTATATGTACATATTAATTTTCCTGGCAGCACCCAAAAAGCATCTGTATGGCTGCCATCTAAATAAATATGAATTAAGCAGCAGATCAATTGATTGCCGTGAAAGAAAAGTTAAAAGGATCATGGTACCACCACAGCAGTAATCAGAGTTGTTATAATTGGTATTTTATACAAGAAGTTTATATTCAGTGGCAAAAAATTGCTTTGGACTACCAGATTATTTTTAAATCTGGGTCATCAGTGGTGAGATAAGTAGGCTTCTGGGATCAACTGCAAAATTTCCTTTCCTCAAACTCTGTGAGGGCAGAAGTATGTTTTCCTTATCAGTGTATCCATAAGCCTTCTCCAATTTCCCCAAATAGAATTATCTACTCCTCTAAGATAAAAATTCAGTCACTGAATTTATCCATTTTGGTAGTAATTGTTTGGATATATTTATGGGGCACTAAACTCTAAGCTTCCACAAGATAGAACTTTGCTCTGTCTCTGAGTCTCCAGAAACAATCACTGTGACTGGTACAGAAAAAAGAAAGTTGGGCTATATCTAATGAAATGAATCTGTCATATTTCTCTATAAAAAAGATATTAGTTGGGCTTTATGTTCAATCTCAAGGTTCTTCCTCTTTGGGAAGACATAAACTGTATTCTTGTTGAGTAATGATTCTTTCCTACCAAGTGGCCTCATTTCCATGATGAGAGAAACCAAAGCAAAGAGGCAAGAGGTGGTTCTCATAGTCCCCCTCACAGCGTTCCTCCAGTAGCAATTGGAGGAGGGTTCACAATCCCAGGTGATCTGTTTCAAGGCTCAGCTCACTAAGTGGACAATAATCATAAAAATAAATTTGATGAAAACACTTTTGATGATTAAAGCTACCATTTATTGAGGGCTTATTATATGCCAAGCCCTGTTAAGCGCTTCACACACTTGACATTATTTCCACTGACAGCAACATTATGAGGAAGTATTTTTATCATTTGTACTTTACAGCCAACAGAGCCAAGGCTCAGAGAGGGATGACCTTGGTCATTTTGTATTCCGGCACATTTCTGGCAATCAACAGATGGATGCTGATTAAATACCTAAATGAATGAGGATAATAATCTTGATAAGAAAGCACAGATAGGGGAATAAAGCCTCCATACACACAGGCAGTTAAAGAAATCTGCTTTTCTGGGTTTTCTCACTGGGATTACAAGAATAAGCAAGGACTTCCAGTACAGACCTGAGAAGGAGTTCTATGTATTTCTGCAGTATTTCTATTAATTTATGTATACAAATCCCTATTGCAAAAATGATACAAGATTGTTATTGTAAAGTTATATATATGTATACACAAACACACATATGTATATACACACACACGTATATTTCTATACCAGTCAGACTATGGTAAGTGCTATCTACAGCAGACTTAGAAAACTCTATAAAACATAGAGATTAAGATGTAAATCCAAACATGAAAAAAGGGAGGGGTGGAGATCGGAGTTTTCTTCCAGGAAATGGTAATTGAGTTGGGCCTTTGAAGATAACCATTTAGGTGAAATGAGAAAATGTGTATGCGTGTGTTAGGGTGAGGGAGATAGTCTTCTAGAAGACAGTCTGCAGTGGTTGCAGCGGTCATCTGAAATGACATCTGTGAAAGATTGCATGTCCAATAGGTTGGAGAACATGAGCCAACATTGACCAAAGGTGATTATGTGAGGATGGCCCATTAACAAGGTCTCAAAAACAGTATTCCAGAACCTTGCTACACAAAGTGCAGGCCATGCGCACCTGGGAGCTTGACAGAAATTCAGAATCTTAGGCCCCGCTCCAGACCTGAATTAAAATCCAAAGTTTAACAAGATCCCTCTGTGGATTATAGCCACATTAAACTTTGGGAAGCACTGGTTTAAAACACAGACTAAGGCCAGGCACGGTGGCTCACGCCTGTAATCACAGCACTTTGGGAGGTGGAGGCGGGTGGATCACCTGAGGTCAAGAATTCAACACCAGCCTGGTCAACATGGTGAAAGCTCATTTTTACTAAAAATACAAACATTAGCCAGGCGTGGTGGCGGGTGCCTGTGCTACTTGGGAGGCTGAGGCAGGAGAATTGCTTGAACAGGGGAGGCGGAGGTTGCAGTGAGATGAGATTGCGCCACTGCATTCCAGCCTGGGCGACAAGAGTGAGACTCCATCTCAAAAGAAAGAAATAAAATAAACAATAATAAATAAATAAATAAATAAATAAATAAATAAATAAAAGGCCGACCAAGCAGGTGAGGCAAATCCCTTCCTATGGGTCTCCTGTATTTCAAGGTAATCTCCATTCTCAGGTTGCTCCAGTTACAGCAAAGCAAATCTCCCTGAACACAGAGAACCCTTTCCTAACTCTGTGCCTCTGCTTTTTGCCTGAGTTGTTCTCTCTGCTAGGAATCTCGTTTCCCACTTAAAACACTCTTGATATTCTCCTTCCACAAAGCCTATTGCGACCGCAGAGCCAGGTGATCTGACTTTGACAGCGCCAGTCCTTACCTGTGCCTGCTTCATGGAGTTCAGCGCTTTCTCCCTGTGTGCACACTTTCTCTGCCCTCCTCCTGGCAAGCTCCTTGCTGACAGCGACTTCTCTATATATATCTGCTCAATTTCTCTCCTTGTATCTCTCTCCTTCAGCATTTAATGCAGCAGTTGGCACACAGAGGGTTCTTTATAAATGTGAGCTGAGCTGAATTAACATGCATTTTCTTTCTTTCTTTCTTTCTTTTTTTTTTTTTTGAGACGGAGTCTCGCTCTGCCGCCCAGGCTGGAATGCAGTGGCCGGATCTCAGCTCACTGCAAGCTCCGCCTCCCGGGTTCCCGCCATTCTCCTGCCTCAGCCTCCCGAGTAGCTGGGACTACAGGCGCCCGCCACCTCGCCCGGCTAGCTTTTTGTATTTTTTAGTAGAGACGGGGTTTCGCCGTGTTAGCCAGGATGGTCTCGATCTCCTGACCTCGTGATCCGCCCGTCTCGGCCTCCCACAGTGCTGGGATTACAGGCTTGAGCCACCGTGCCCGGCCAACATGCATTTTCTAAAGGTCCACAGAAGGAGACCCACGCGAAAGGACCACAAACAAGGCCCCAAAAACTGTCTGGAGGAATAGCCCTTTGTCTGCCTTTTCCTGGGTCTTTCAGTGATGAGCCTGTGCTGGACTTTTAGCTGCTTTGTATTCTAGTAATTTTAAGGCTCATAAATAAGAGTTCCGTAAAACAGTTTCTGATTTTCCTTTAGGAAATGGGGAAAGGATCAAAACACTTCTCTCTCTACATACCTGCCAATCACGAAGACAACATTACTATTATTTTTTAATTTATGTTTTAACGTGCATTGAACTAGTGGGAAAGGTTAGCTGGGGGTTTTAATTTTTTACCCCCCTTTTAGTTGCTCAAGTCTGCCTTTTTGGGAGCTTTCAGACCCACACACTTATGTCACCAGTCACCAGTCTCTAATTATGCTCCCTACCCCTAGACATGAAAGATAAATGGCACAGATACAAACTTACATTTGTCAAAATTGATTTCCTGCTTTAATTGAGTGGTGTAATATATCAGTCTTTTCTAGCCACAGAAACATGTGTGCTTGGATTAGGGTAAGTCTAAGAAAGGAGAGAAACAGTGACAGAACATACTCCCCATTGAGATATTTTCACTTCCCTTAAATAGATGCAGGGATTTTTTAATGTGTAATTACAAGCTAAAAATATCAATAACGTGAAGTACAATTTATGCTGTGACTGCCCTTTAAAAGTGAGTCCTTCCTTGTCTAATTCAGGTTGCAAACTTCTGCCTCTGGGACTTTTTAATTCATTCATCCTCACGTCTTTTGGTGAGGTTTCCACTTTCTTTGCTACTTGGAAAGTGGTTAGGACATTCATTTTTAAAATATGAATCTCAGGTCTCCAAACTGCTTGTGGTAAGTGCTTCCTGGTTGTTGACAATCAACACAGTGGTGACAATTAACTCAGAAGACTTCACACTTGGAGGCCATAGAATGGATACCCAACCTGGTGAGCAATACAAGCTTCATCTCTTTGATAGCCTCAGAGGCTGTCTTCAAAGCCACTGCCCAGCAAACACAGAAACCTGAGTCCACCATTTACAGATCATATCTATAGGTTTAATACCATCCATAAAAATATAAAAGAAATGTTTGCTGGGCACAGTAGCTCATGCCTATAATCCCAGCTCTTTGGGAGGCTGAGGCAGGTGGATCACTTGAGGACAGGAGTTGAGACCAGCCTGGCCAACACGGTGAAACCCCCTCTCTACTAAAAATACAAAGATTACCTGGGCATGGTGGTGCATGCCTGTGGTCTCAGTTCCTTGGGAGGCTGAGGTAGGAGAATTGCAGTGAGCCGAGATTGCACCACTGCACTCCAGCCTGGGCAGCAGAGTGAGACCTTGTCTTTAAAAAAAAAAAAAAAAAAAAAAAAAAAAAAAATATATATATATATATATATATATATATATATACATACACATATATATATAGTTTTATATATAAATATATGTAATATGAAAAATATATTGTTTTATATACAAATATATAAGACAAATGTTATCAACCAATTAACAAACTGGCCAAATAAAAATAAGCAAAATACAAAACTGTATAAACTTCTTAATTTTCATAAAGACCCCAGCCGTAATACAGGAAAGAAGGACCTACAAATGAGAGAAAGGAAGTAGTGGGGAACAGATTATTTTGGGCCCATGAGTAACTGGCCTTGATCTTGAGGCCTCATTTTTTAATCCTCCTCAAAAGAGCACACAATGTGCATTCATTAATTCTATTAAAAATTAACTTGAGAAAGAGAAGACTTGGGTGGAAGAAAAGGCTGGGGAATGGCGTGAATATGTTGACAACGGCATGAAACTGCCTCTGAATATGTGAGAGGCTTGCATTAGTGAAAGAACTGAATGGTTCTCTCTGTCTGTCCACCATAACTTCCTATCAGTAGAGTGGCAGGGATGTAGAGATTAGCTCTTGAGAAAACTCTGGGTTGTCACAGCTGAGAGAGCTTTAGAGAGGGTTTGGTCTAATGACCAAATTGAAGAGCTCAAAAAAGTTGAGCAATTGCCAAATGTCACACATTTTGTTCATATTTAGGCCAGGATCTTGTTTCTTTCTAATACATACACACTATAGCTGAGCCAGCTTTTTCATCATTAGAGTTACCCAGAGATGCAATGGACAAGCTCTGGGGAAGCCCTGACACAGAGACCAGGCTGGATGACTGCATGGATCATCTGATACTAATTCCTGCATTGGATGAGGGGATCAATAAGCTCTTTTAAAGTCCTCACTAAATCCTGAAATTCTGTAGTTCTGAGAGAGAAGAATGTATGCCCAGATGCCGGGCAGTAAGAACAGACACCAAAAGACTAGCTGGGTGGCGACGAGAGAGTAGGTTGCCTACTTGTGGAAGTCCTCAATGCAATGAATGAGCCCGCCAGCATCCACAGTGAATGGGATCCCATCCAGGCTGCGGTGGCACATCACGCAGGTGAAACAGTGAGGATGATAGGCCTTCCCCGTGGCTCGGAGAATCCGCTCCATGATGGGCTTGGAACACACGTTGCACTGCTCCAGAGTATTCTGGGGAAGGAAACAGAAAAACATTAGACTGGGACAGAAGGGGGTCCATACTGTATGACAAGCCTCTTTACAAAACAGATTGTCTCAGGTGCTTATCACACTACTCTAAGGAAGGCATTTATCACCATTTACAAATCACATCTACAGCTTTAATACAGTCCTTAAAAACATAAAACAAGTGTTATCAACCAATTAACTAACAAACTGGCCAAAGAAGTGTGTTACAGAGAGAAGGAAACACAATTAGATGGGTCAGATGGCTTTTCTAGTATCATTCAGGTAGTAGGTGGCAAGTCCAGAACTGAGAACATGTGTTTTCTGACTTCTATCCTTGTTCCTTTCTTTGTTTCCTATAGCAAAGGTGATGGCAAACTTTTCTCTAAAGTCCCATATAGTAAATATTTCTGACTTTGTTGTAACAACTGAATTCTGCCATTATAGCTGGAAAGCAGTCATAGATAGCATGTAAACACATGGGCATGCTTGTGTTCTAGTAATGCTTTATTTACAAAAACAAAAAACAAAAAAAAAAAAAACAAAGACAGTGGGCTGGATTTGACCCAAGGGCATAGTCTGTTGACCTTTGAACTATACCACTCGGGTTCTCCAATTGAAGAATGCTTCACTATTACTTCTAAAACTTGACTTATTATCAAAGACATAGTGCGACCACTAAGACCATAGTGCGATCACTAAGACCCCTACTTTTTACAGAATAGTCTGTCAGATAACTGAGACAGAGCATGCTAGATGTAGAACCCAAATCAGAACTCAGCATAACCAATTAGGCTTCTGATCATTTAAAGCTTTGATTTACACACCATCTCCAAGTTTAGAGTTCGTAAACTCTTGATAGAAATGTTGAATGTACAAGGGAGCTGGTTTGAAAAAGTGAATTAAGAAACTCATTTATCTGGCCTTAAAAATATGCTAAGCTTTAAAAATATACAGCACCCCTTAAAAGGGACACCACTTAGTGAGTAAGATCACAGAAAGATCGGCTGTTAACTTTCCATCCTCCCCTTTAATCTCATGCTCGTACCAAACAACCATGTTTCACATGTAAAATACTATATTCCAACTGAGATATCTGGACTAACTCATTGAGTTTACAATCAGGAATAAACCTGGGATGTGGATCTTGTTAGAAAGAAGCAGAACTGAATAGGATGTGGAAATTCAGGGGTAACTGCTTTTTTATCATGAGGATATTTAAATGGCTATGAAGCAAGAAGTGTCTGTATGTAGGTAACTAGTGTCCTTACGTCTAACCTATAGCAATGACCTCTGATTTGGCTTCTTTGTTTGCATCTCTATTCTTATAATACTCCCCTTGCTCCTGTCTCCAATGACTTCCAGTTTTCTTTCCAAACACAGATGTGGTCAAGTACAAGTACCTTTCTGGATAACAAAATCTTAATGGCTCCACAATCTCAAAAGAGCTCATTCTTTACATGGTATCCAACTCTCCTTTCTAGGCTCAGCTTCTCATAACATCCCAGACTACTCACTCTTGTTCAAACTTATGTGAAACTCCCATACTTCTGTGCCTTGGCTAATGCCTAGATGTATCGCAATTTGCCATTTTGACCTTTCAAGGTACAGGCTAGAAGGCCATTCCCCAGGGAAGCCTTCCTCAGTGGTCCCACTTGGAATGAATTGCTTCTTTCTTTCCCATTCCTGAGCACTTTATTTGCTTTGCTTACAATACTTTAAGTGTGCACTTTATTTAAATTATTTATGCATATGTCTATTTCCTCTACCAGACTTTAATTTCATTAGGGGCAGAGACTATGTCTTAAGAATGTATTTCTCTGTCCTATAATGCACCCAGTATACTGTCTGAAATAGAAATAAGCCTGAGATGAATGTGTGCAAAAAGAATGAACGAAGGAATATTGTTTATATCCCACTCTGGCAGCACAGTGCTGGCCTGACTCCCTTAACTTTGGAATCCATCCCAAGATGAATTGGTAAATCCATCATCATCCTTCCCTCAAAGCTGTGGTTGCCTGAGGTTCTGAAATTGCTTTGTATGCCTCTGGTCACAGTCTGAACGCATGGAAACTATTAACCTATTTGTTTTTCCCATTTTGAAGTGGTGAAATTAAAATAGCAGAAGAGCACAGGGTAAGAGTCTGGAGATGATGATGGTTTGAAGAATGAGGGCCTGTTTCTTTTCTACCCTGACAATCTGAGCTAATGTGGCTGGAAATTGTCTTCCTAGGACTTATGTTTTGCTCCTCTGTGGGTTTTTACCTTTTTTTTTTTAAGTCAGCCCTGTAATGGAGAGGAATAACCAGGAAATGTTTGACCAGAAAATGTTTTTGTTTGCATTGAGGCTTGGCTGCAAGATTCAGCTCATTTACTCAAAACTAGCAGCAATATAACAGGCTTAGTTCCTATGGAAAGACCTTGTGGTCTACAGATGCTGCATTCAAAGAACAGGTAATACAAACATTTCTGCCACAAAGGAAAAAAAGTATAAAATGTGATTAAAATCAGCCTATTGCAAAATGCCCTCAAATTGGAAAATAAAAGTTCCAAGAATGCAGTTGACTGGCATCCTAGGCTAGTGAATGATGTAGAAGGACACGTTATCCTTCACCAGTCTGCGCCTTTTACTGCAATCTTCCCCTTTCAGTCTCCAGTGGGGTACACTAGCAGCCTTTGAGAAAGGAAAAACTCACAGTGTCAGGGAGGAAGGGTCTGGGAGTTCCCTTAGTCTAGGCTCTCTTTCCACAGGTGAGCAGATAGACTTTGAGAATGGATCTGCTGGACTTGAGTTGTGGAGAGCATGAGATGCAGAGGTGGGACTGGTACCCCAGTTACCTGACTCCTAATAATTCAGAGAGGGAGCTAAGGAATTCATTACATGGCCATGAAAAAGGAAAGCTGCTAGGTGAAGAATGTGAATTATCCTTCTGACTTTGTCAAAATCTACCGTATGACATTGGGTAAATAATTTCTTCCTTCGATCTCAGTTTTCTCATTTGAAAAATGATTAATTCAAACTGTAATTTTATTAATCTGTAATAAATCAGTATTAACAACAATAGAAAAAGGTACATGTTTACATCACCAGAAATATACAAAAACAACTGGATAACCCCTTATCAGAGGTTTGAAAGGGGGATTCATTTGCTAGAAGCACGGACTATATTACCTTTACTATGCACCTCCACTGATAATTCTAGAAATTGCTAATGGTAACATTGTAAGCACCATAGAGGTATATTTTTGTGTTTAGATGATTATTTTAAAGCCAGACATGCAAATATTGGGTTCATCTCAACTAAGTTAACATGAAATGGTTGACAAAACAGTTTTGAAAACAAAGAAAGTAAGCAAATAAGTGAAAGAGGGATGTCTCTAAATATGCCTATTCAAATCATTTTTTTTTCTTTTTTTGTCTAGTAGGGTTGCCAGGATTGATAGCTGAAAGTGCTCTTTCCAGTTTATGAACCTTCAATATCAGTAGTGTGCTTTGTGACTGGACTCCTGATCCAGCTCCATCGCTGTCCCATGGACTCCTCCTCCCAGCTGCCACACTGAGCTTTCTGCCACATCTTTAATAAGCAACATTCTTTTACAAGCCCAGACTATCTTATACCCTACTTTGCTTAGAGAATGCCTACTCATTCTTCAAAGTGAAACTCAAATGTCACCTCTTCTGAAAAATCTTTCCTAAATCTTTTTCTGTTGTATTCCAAGCAAAATAAGTAACTTCTTCCACTCCCATAGGATTGTATTATGCTTCCCCTACGACACTGAACACAATGTACTTGATTTAGTGGTTTATGTCAACCTCTATGACTAAACTGCCATCACTCCTCCCTCCTCCCATGAAGCCATGGTCTGAGGTTGTGTTTCCTAGGAAACAAGTTCTGAAACAGATTTGCACACAGTTAGTTATCAAGAAGTGTCCTTGCAATCAACACCTGTGGGAAAGTATAGGAAGTCCCCATACTTCTTATACTTCCTATTCCTATTGTACACTCTATCTACAGTATCCACGATAGGAAGCATCCTTGCCCAGGGACTACAAAGTCTGTGACACACAGTAAGTAATTGGTAATCAGCTGTGGAAGGCCTTTGGCCAAAGCTGAATGAAGAATGCAAATTTTATTCATTTTGCAGCAGGCACTGTTTGAGGATTTTTTTCCCATAAAAAATGTTTTAGCCTACTCCAATGAAAGTATGGTTAAAGTGAAAAGATGTAAGAGTGGCAGAAAAAAGCAAATGCTGTTGCTAAAAGTCACAGCTTATAAACTTTTCTGAAATGTTGGCAATACAATTGCGACTAAAAACAAAAAACTCAGTGAAACAAAAAAATCACAAATCAACTTTGTACAGAAAACTCCCAAATGCAACTGTTTTTAAGTCAGAGATACAATGGGGTAGTATTTTTTCCTATCCTTGGATATTGTGTAAATAATTTGTAACTCACAGGCAGAAGAGCTAAAGAATCGTATGAATATAAATGAAGCATATAGGTAACATAAACATGAACTACTAATGAGATGATTAAGAATAAGAATATTACCGTTATTTACATATTACATAGGTATATGTAAGTGTTTAATTGAGTATTTAAAATCAAGATATATAGTCTTCATTTACATACGTAATTGAAGATTCAGAAGACTATAAAGTGACTACTGCCATTTGAAAATGTTAACATTTTTATTTTATAAAATTAAAATGTGATCTTATATTCATCTTTACCTTTTTTAGGTACAAAAACAATATCGTGAAACAGGAAAGATTCTTGGAAAGATAAGGAGTGACAGCTCATGATCTAGATAGTTTAGGTCTTGTTGAGATAAGAACAAAAAGAAAAAAGAGAGAGTTAGAAGACATTCAGTCTTGAAAAGTCTTCAGCGATTACACTAGCCGAGGAATTTTCAACTCCTTTTACTTGGCCATTCACCCATAATCCTTTCTTCAGGGAAGCAATTTATCAAAAAAAGCACATACTAAAGAGCCCAAAATCACTTCTGGCTGAAGGGCATGAAGAGATGGAATCTGTACTATCTGAAAAACCATGATTCTAGTCCAACTGCTGGATTCAAGATAGGGAACACAGCTAGTGACAGATTGGGAGTTACAATACAGGTCTCCTAATTCTCTGTCCAGTGGAGACTCTCTCTCTGCTACATCACATTATATGGAATCTGTATATCAGTAGACACACTGTATTTTCTGTATTTCAAATAGAAAGAAGGCATTCAGGCTTACTATCTGCAAGTTACATGCAAATAAATAGATAAAACATGTTAAGATCTTAAGACAGTTTGTCTCCTAAACTCCTACAGGATAAGAGAAAACTTGTCATTGGATCCCAAGCATCTACAACAGTATGCTTGCATAAAATTAATGCTCCACAACCATCAGTTAGTTAATGAATTAATAAACTCTAAGTACTTTATATAAAATAAGTTTTTTTTTTTTTTTTTCTATTTAATCCTGCAAAACAATTCTCTAGTCTAGAGCTTCTCAACTGGCAGGTTAACACACAGTGTGCTTCAAGTAGGTTCTGGGTGCACCATATTTGGGAGGGTTCGGAGGGACCAGAGGTGTCCAGAGTTCCTGAGTGGTTGCCTTGGGACAGGAGAGAGCTCATCCACTTACTCCAGTGTGCTGAATGAATGTCATCATTTTCCACATGAACTGGGATGTGAGAAAGGTTGGGAAATGCAGCTCAAGTGTAAGTGTTCCCAACAGAATGGCAGTGTGGTACAGTCAAGAAGGAGCAGGGCTAGGACTCAGCCAATTTCTCTTGAAATGTCAGTGCCATTATTTGAACTCAAAATACTGCTATTGCCCAACTTAATTATGGAATACAAACTTATTCTCTACCTTGATTCTGGTCACCAAGGTTGCTTCCCGAATGGTGGCAGTACTTTTGGGTTTCCTTTGCAGGTGAAGATACCATTTTACCTTGGTAGTTCCAATGAACGTATACTAGATAACCTTCCAACGGCTCTGCCTTCCTGTGAGACATGCACTTTTTGTTAACATTTCTCTTGCTCTTTCTAACGTCCTTTGCCTCTATCTTAATCTAAGTCGATATTTGTATCTGTATGTAATGTGTGTTTTGAAACAGACTGAAAATAATAATCTCAAGCTTAATAGCATCCCACCCCTATGACTGTGATTTTTCAATTAGAATCAAAATTCCTCTTTTACAGATGAAGGTTTTCCTGCTAGATAGGAAAAGTTTTGAAACAATGTAATAGATAGCATCAAATCTCGAAACTATAGTTTTTGGATATCATGACACAGTCCCCTACCCCTGAAAATGACAGCTATGAAACGCATAACTGAAAATTCAGTAAAAGCATTTCAACTTTTTTTGGTTAATCTTTTGGAGCACAACTTTTTGCATGTATTGCCTCAGCTTTCTTCTAAACTCTCTTTAAACAAACTTCTCATATGCCTCTCTAAAGAGCAGAGCTGCCTCCGCACTGATTCTAATATTGCAGAAAGCCGAAAGAGTAGAACAAAGCGTTCAACAGCCTGGCAGGTACAGAGGAAGAGACGGAAGACAAAGACGCCATCCCTGCCCTCAAAGGTTCCCAATGCAGTGAGAGAGGTGGACACAACTATTAATAACTGATTCGAGGCAAAGGGCATGACAAATTGCTATCATTGAGGCACAAGTAATGAATGATGGGAATGCAGAGAAGAGAGTAATTACTTATGAATGGTGAGAGAGCAGGCAGTATGGTGGTGGTCTATGACTCTAACAATCTATTCTAGTTGGAACTGGATTTGGCACTTGAAAACAAACTTATTTTAACCCACTCTGGAATTCATGTTGTGCTATAACAAGAATCTTTAATATCTAATACTCTTTGAGAGGAGTCAGATAAGCCTGCACGGAAACAAATTCTTTGCACAGGAAGAATATTGTAACAAAATCTGAGTACTAAACAGCACTGGTGAAGGGGAACTCAATATTGCCAGACATGAACATCCATTTTTTTTTTTTTAAAGACAGAGTCTCACTTTGTCACCTGGGCTGGAGTGCAGTGGCGTGATCTCAGCTCACTGCAACCTCTGCCTCCCGGGTTCAAGTGATTCTTCTGCCTCAGCCTCTTGAGTAGCTGGGACTACAGATGTGTGCCACCACACCCAGCTAATTTTTTATTTTAATAGAGACAGGGTTTCACCATGTTGGCCAGGCTGGTCTTGAACTCCTGACCTCAGTTGATCTGCCCGCCTCGGCCTCCCAAAGTGCTGGGATTACAGGGATGAGCCACCGCGCCCGGTCGAACATCCATGTTTTAACTAGCACAGGCAAAACCTATGTGTTACTATTAAAAATAATTTAGAAAAACAATTTTCTTATAAAATTTTCTGTTTTTATTCGGACTACATAAACTGGCTTTAAAATTAAGAAATATGGCCGGGCGCGGTGGCTCAAGCCTGTAATCCCAGCACTTTGGGAGGCCGAGATGGGCGGATCACGAGGTCAGGAGATCGAGACCATCCTGGCTAACACGGTGAAACCCCGTCTCTACTGAAAAATACAAAAAGCTAGCCGGGCGAGGTGGCGGGCGCCTGTAGTCCCAGCTACTCGGGAGGCTGAGGCAGGAGAATGGCGTAAACCCGGGAGGCGGAGCTTGCAGTGAGCCAAGATCCGGTCACTGCACTCCAGCCTGGGCGACAGAGCCAGACTCCATCTCAAAAAAAAAAAAAAATAAAATAAAATAAAATAAAATAAATAAATAAATAAATAAAATAAAATAAAATTAAGAAATATGCCTTAAAGCCGTAAGGAAAAAGCCAACGGAAAGAACAAAAAGATCATGGCAATGAGGCCGTTCTATTAAATTTTGCCATGAGCTAGAAATCACATCCTTTACAAAGTAAATTATGCCCTGTTTTTTATTCTTCTTTTTTTTTTTTTTTTTTGAGACGGAGTCTTGCTCTGTTGCCCAGGCTGGAGTGCAGTGGCCGGATCTCGGCTCACTGCAAGCTCCGCCTCCCGGGTTCACGCCATTCTCCTGCCTCAGCCTCCCGAGTAGCTGGGACTACAGGCGCCCGCCACCTCGCCCGGCTAGTTTTTTTGTATTTTTTAGTAGAGACGGGGTTTCACTGTGTTAGCCAGGATGGTCTTGATCTCCTGACCTCGTGATCCGCCCGTCTCGGCCTCCCAAAGTGCTGGGATTACAGGTTTGAGCCACCGCACCTGGCCCTGTTTTTTATTCTTAAGCACTAGGGTTAGGATTGTGATCTGAGCTTTAGTAAATCAGAAAAGAAAACCTCAATTATAGAACATTTAGTTTATTTATACCTTAATGCCCAGAGAGGTAGTATTTTACTTTAAAATGTGTAACCCATGTGGCATGATGGGTCTTCCAAAACACTTCTCTTGAATGTCTTCTGATCCTTGAAAAATGTGGGGCAGGGGGAAGGGGAGTGAGAGCTAACGGCTGTGGGTCACACCTCAGTCACATCTGAGAAGACTAAGACTATGGTGAGAGAGAACGAAAAGAATTGAGTTCCTTTCCTTCTGAGACGAGTCAAATGATAGATTTTGCCTTTACAACATAAGTCAGGTGAAGATTTATTAACTCAGACATCAAAGAAGGTCTGCCATATTACAGTAAGAGAACTAGTGAAACATTAGTAAAAAGGTGATCTGGGTTTGAAAAGCTAGGCGATTTTCTTGACCTTTCTGGCCTTTGGTTTCTGTAGACTAACGTGTCTACATTACAGTGTTGTGACGTTTAAATGAGTTCACATATTATCAAAGTGAGAACCCAGTCCTGACTATATAATAAATGTTAGTTTTACAAATTCCCTATACAAATTTGAAGGGGCTAAGACATTTATTCAATTAACTTGTCATCCTTTGATCATTTAATATAACTATCACATTGAAGCACTGTATTTCTATAATTTTTTCCCTTCACCATTAATACTCCTATATTTTATCTCTGTCCTTTTAACAAATGGATTCTGTAAGGAATTGTACATATGATACTCTGGGATAATTGGATAATGTCATAACATAAAATGGGCTTCTAGATTTCTAAGTGACTTTCCCCTGCTTTTCTGGGAATTTTGTGAAAAAGCTCTTCTTCTATATAAACCTGATTATACTCCAATTCCATACATTTCTTAATTCTTCATAAAAGTCATTTACGTTCCTTTATACACCAAAAATAATAACTGACACTTTGATTTGGTACAATCCTTTAAGTTTACTAAATGTACACAAACAGCAGCCCATCTAATCTCCAGAGCACTCTGGTATGGGAGGTGGAACGGCAGAATTCTTTTCCCCATTACATGCCACACAGCTATAAATGCAGCCAGGATTTGAACCTGTGTTTTCTAAAGTACAAAGAGAAAGGCTCATTCTTCTACTTCATACTGTTCTCCAATTAACAAGGTTCTCAAATATCTTTCTACCTTATCCTATATAAAGGCAATTATTCAGAATGCAGTGAATAATCTTTAGCATGCAGATTTCCCATAGCCTTTCATAAACACGTAGTTTGGTTGAGCTTGAAAAATTCCCTGAATCATCTTGCCCAACTGTCTCACCTTACATACTAGGACACTGCATTCGGGGAAGCTGATTTGCCTATCGTGGTATATTTGCACAATGTACTATACTATTTTGTGAAAAAGTCCAGGACACAGATGACATGGTTTCTATGCAGTGCTCTTCTCCCAACCCATACTAGGTCCTTTTTGGAGTACCAGCATTTCTCTCTGGTGTTCAGACCCATTTAACAATACGAATATGATAAAATTAACATAATTACTTACATGGCCAAAGAAAAATTGTTAAGCTGAGTATGTTACATTACTTGGGTTTCGTCGCTGTCAAAACAAGATTGTTGCACGCTGATAAATATGGGGGTCCTCTGGCTAAGAGCTCAGAGGAGATAATCCTATCCAAAGCCTCACATGATGAAGCCTTATGCCCAGCTTTCATAATTCTAAGTATCAGCAACCTATAAATAGAGGTTATTAACAGACACTCAGACCACTTTCACTGAGGGAGTGAATTTCCAGAGTAGCTGGAATTTCACAGCACTTTGAACAAAATTCCATAAGCTACATGGGTGTCAATGTTCTCATCTGTAGAATGGGATACTAAGTACTCTGCCTTACCAGTCTTCCAGAATTGTGAGAATTAAATATGATAAGAAATGGGAGAAGCATTCTTTAAGAATGTAAATAGATATAAAGATATTGTTATAAAGCTCTTTTCGCTGGAGAGAATTACTGTTACCCAGAAGGATCAAACCTACATCTTGGTTCAACAGCCTCTAACTCATCAACTGAGCCAACTTCTATCATTCTTATTACTGGACAGAAGTAGACAGGTATAAAATAAACACACAGAAGTACCTGTACTCCCTTGAATATTGAATATTGAGTTTGGAAAAATACAGATTATTTTGTTTTTGTTGTTTTGTTTTCAACAGGTTAATTTTTCTTGCCATGTATCTTATTTAGTTTACATACCTGGAACGCCTATCAAGTGATGGAGTAGTTACATACCATGCATTTAGAGTGTGTACAGAGAAGTCTGTGAGCCAGTGAGAAGTCTCATAGAGTTCTCTGTCTCATTTGCGGCAGTTATACTTGGCAGGGTCCATTTTCTTGACTTAACCGTAATCAAGGTCCAACAAAGCCCCTGGAACCTGCGCCTGTGAAGCCCCATCTTGACAACCCTCAATTTTGTTACCTTTATTAAGAGTAGACATGAGGCCTTGATAGAGAAAAAGACTTATCTTTGGGTCACAGTGCTAACTAACCCCAGCACTAAACTAGAATTGCTGACACAGATGTTTACAGAGACTGTATGGCTCAGTGGCAAGGAGAAATAAAGCAGAAGTCAAGGGCTGTATTCTAGTCTTGCCAACGTCAGCCACCAGCAGTGAGTTTTGTACAAAGCATTTCCTCTCTGGGCCTCAATTCTGTCAGCTATAAAATAAGGGAATTAAGTTAATAGGCCTTTTGGTCCCTTGAAATGGAGGGATTTGAGGACTGAACAAAAGCTTCAATAGGGCATGGTTCTTTGTCTTGTTCAAAGCATCACCCTCAGTTTCCAGAACAATGCCTGGGGCACAGAGAAGGAGCTCAGTAAATATTTTAGTAAGTACATGAACGAACAATTATTTGGGAATACTCCAAAGATTCATCCAACAGCATCTACTCCCAGAGACATACCCCAAACTTCATTACCATCCTTGGATGGCATCCATCGCCACGCATGTCAGCAGCCCCCTCTCCAGAGCCAGACTCTGTTTCTTTACCCTGTTGCTTTCTTCATAGTCCTTATCACGATGTGATATCACTTCATGTATTTAGTTGCTACTATGCTTCTACCATGCTTATTGTTCATCTTCACACTAGTTTGTTCAAGACACTACCGCATTTGCAGCCTCTGCAGCAGTGCTTAAGACATAACAGGCAATCAATAAGTATTGGTTGAATACAAAATTAAATGACATTAAATAACCTAAAATCTAAGGCCTCTTACAACTTTTGTGTTCTTTATTCTATCTCAGCAAGAATATATTTTTTAAAAAAATAGTGCTACATATTTCTCTAGGAATATAAATGATCTGAAGTTAATCACACAACATTGAAATTAGGAGAATGCTCTTTTTACTTACAGTATTTGTCTACCATGGGTAACTAACTCATCCAGGGGAAGGTCTAAAACCCGTGCTTAAGCGATGATGTTTTTAGCTATGTGTATAGACAGTAATGACTGCCTGCCTGCACATTTCAGATCAGAATTAAACCAATTTGAGTCATCCATTAGAATCAAGATCTGCAAGCAGAGACTAGAAATGTTCCCAATACCATTCCACTCACATGTTAGTTCCCTTCAGAGTTGCCTGAAACTCAACCCTGCCAAGATGTTTATTATCTACCTGGCTTTATGAATTACAATTACTTCCTAAATTATAGTAAGCTACAAGTGGCCTGAGCCAGACAACTAGGGTCATGGAAGGTCTCTCTTTGTACTCCTGGGGATGACAGAAAAGCTCCTTTGAAGCAAACTTGATTCTCTTTCAAAAGAAAGGGATAACTTTAAGCCTGTAACTCCCGGGAGTGGCAAAGAGAACAGCCAGAGGGCCATGAGCTAACTTCAATTCTCTAGAGATCAGATGAACAGATTTGGCAATCATTTGGCTTCTGTTGAGAACAAGGCCTTCTAATTATACTTCTGCCAATGGAAGACAAAAGACAGCACATGACTTAGGAAGGCCATAAAGACATGCCACCATCATGGCTATGACTATGCGGTTTCCTTCTGAATAGAGCACTGCTGATGTGTATGTCAAATGCCGGCTCTGGGACCCATTCATGAGCTTAAAACCTCATGAGGAGCTCAAAAGGAAGCTGGTGAAGTAATTGGCTTCCCTTAAGCTGTAGCTTGGCTGTAATATTTTCTGACACAAGAAATAAAATAATTCCATGTTTTGATTCCTCCCCCACCCTGCCAAAAGTGATTTAGATTAACTAGGTATGAACGGCACAGCCAGGGAGCACAGGGTTTTCCATTCTATAACTGCTTAAAGACAAAGAGGCAGGAAATACAGATGTTTTCTCCTTGCTGTTGCAAAAGGGTGGTGGACTAACTCGTTCAGTGTCTCTGGAATGCAAATTTTCTTTCACAGTTTAGCAGTCTTTTTTGGATTTCAGCACAGTGAACTAACACTTTCCTGGATTCCAAGACCTCCAGAGAACCAGATGGATGACAGAAATTGGGAAAAAGAACCCACACTGCTTGAAAAAGGTATGAATTTCTCACTCTGCATTTAGCCAAAAAGCACTGAGAATTAGAAGAGTGAAATTACTTTTGGTTTGTTCAAATGCATGCCGTTCTAGAGTTGTTTGTGGTGAGTAAAAAAAAAAAAAAAAAGGGAGAAAAAGAAAAAAACCTAAAGTGCTTCACTGGTTTGGAGTCTGTGTTCAGTTTAAGCTAGGAAGCAAACTTTAGCAGAGATGATATGTTTACTATCAAAGGAAAGAAAGATTGTAGATGGAAGAGATTATCAAAGAGGATCAGTTTATACGCCTCTGCTCTAAAGCCAGTGACTGCTCCCCAAAGCCAAGCGTTTTAACTTGATGTTCAAGGCCCTTCAGGATCCTGTCCTACCTCCCCTGCCCAGGCACCTAGCCTGTCACCTCTCCCACAACTCAGTCTTTGTTCCTGTCAACCCAAGCTTTTAAACACTTTGTGCTCATTGTTCTTTCACGCCTTTCCATCTGCTGTTGCCCCGCCTTGAACGTATTTTCTTAGCAAGTTAAATACATCAAATTATATGGCCCATGATGTGTGAATGTTACCTCTTTTATTAATCACTCTCCTCTTCTGTTCTTTCACAGCACCATAGCAGAGAACCCAAGTACAGTGTTATCTGTTCATATGCTATGGCAAGTTGTAATTTTCAAAGATGACTATACCAAAACACATCACATCTCACAATGTAATACTAACAGTCCACCATTAAGAGGTGAGGTCTTGGGAGAACCTATGCAACTGCCTGGCCAAGAGAATGTCATAGCAGTGATGCTGCCTGACTCCTATTGCTAATCTTTTTCTTTTTTTTTGAGACGGAGTCTCACTCTTTTTGCCCAGTCTGTAGTGCACTGGCACGATCTCGGCTCACTGCAACCTCCACCTCCCGAGTTCAAGCGATTCTCCTGCCTCAGCCTCCCGAGTAGCTGGGATTACAGGTGCCCGCCACCAAGCCCACTAATTTTTTTGCATTTTTAGTAGAGATGGGGTTTCACCATGTTTGGCCAGGCTGGTCTCGAACTCTTGACCTCAGGTGATCCACTCGCCTCGGCCTCCCAGAGTGTTGGGGTTACAGGAGTAAGCCACCGTGCCCAGCCCTCCTAATGGTAATCTTAAAATGTGATATTAATTTTCTCTTGAAATAC
Source organism: Rhinopithecus roxellana (assembly GCF_007565055.1). Lineage (NCBI taxonomy): Eukaryota > Metazoa > Chordata > Mammalia > Primates > Cercopithecidae > Rhinopithecus > Rhinopithecus roxellana. The sequence continues at coordinate 154,353,241 of NC_044549.1, forward strand.
ATACCTTTGGAATCCTCAGTTGCTATCTTAGTTTGCTTTGTGTTGCTGTAATACAATACCACTGACTGTGTCACTTATAAACAACATAAATTTACTTGGCTCATGGTAACGGAGGGTGGGAAGTCCAAGATCATGGTGCCAGCATCTGGTGAGGGCCTTCATACTGTGTTATTCCAGGGCAGAAGGCAGAAGGGCAAGAGAGGATAAGAGCAAGAGAGCAAGAGGGAGTCAAACTCACTTGGTAACATCCTACTCTCTGAATAACTAACTCACTTCCAAAATAATGGCATCAATCTCTTCATAAGGGGAGAGCCCTCATAACTAATCATCTCTTATGAGACCCCACTTCTCAACACTGTTGCATTGGGAATTAAGTTTCCAACACATGAACTTTAAAGGACACATTCAAACTATGGCAGTTACCATGTAAGAAATTAGGTTATCCCAAAGCTGGAGAGACCACATGCAGATAGAGGGAGATACCAGAAAAGCCCAAGTTGTTCCAGACTAGCTGTTCAAATACTCCTGGGTCAGGTGTAGGAGAAGCAGCCTTTGAGAGATCTCACGCCTGAAACCTCGTGAAAGACCCCAAGCCAGACTCGCCCACTTGAGACGCAATCAAATTTCTTTCTTTCTTTTCGTCTTTTTTGGGAGAGTCTCACTCTGTCCCACAGACTGGAGTGCAGTGGCGTGATCTCAGCTCACTGCCACCTCTGCCTCTGGGGCTCAAGTGATTCTCGTGCCTCAGCCTCCCGAGTAGCTGGGACTACAAGCATGTGCCACCATGCCCGGCTAATTTTTGTATTTTTAGTAGAGACAGGGTTTCACCATGTTAGCCAGCCTGGTCTGGAACTCCCGGCCTCAAGGAATCTGCCTGCCTCAGCCTCCCAATGTGCCAGGATTACAGGCATGAGCCACCACGCCTGGCCAAAGATGCTATCAAATTTCTGACCCACCAAACTGTAAGCAATAATAAATGATTGTTCTTTTCAGACACTAAGTTTTGGAGTAAATAGGTATGGAGCGATAGTAATTGACACGTAGACAACGTTTTTATATTTGATTAGAAACTCTTCAAAGACTAGGATTTAAACATTTTTAAACGGATGTTTCTAGCACTGACAATAGCACGTGAAACACAGTAGGGATTGTTTGTTGAATAAATCCTTGAATAAATGAATGAGTATTAAATTTTGGACATGGCCATGTGGAGTTAATGCAGTGTAATTTCATGAAGCTGGTTAGGTTTATTAAAAATTCTAGGGCATATGAGCAATAACAATGCCCAAGCCATAAAGTACAGATGCAAAATAGACTTTCCTTCTCCATACAGGGGAAAATGTGGTTTCAAATTTTGCAGGCTCTTGATTATCCCTGCAAAAGCATAATACACTGGTATGGGATTATTTGTATAAAATTCCTTTTCTTCAAAAGCACGAAGTATTATTCTTATCATCTCTAGATGTGAAAAGACAGTAGTTTTTTAAATGATTAGTTCTCGATCAATAAACATAAATTATTTAATTATACAAAGAAATTGTTAAAAAGCTAGAACTTCACATAGAATCACAGAGTGATGTCAGAGTGAGGACAACCTTAGGGGCTATTTTCCCCAATCAGTCTGATCCATAAATTCCCTCTACACCAATCTCAGTCAGTCAGTGTTTTTCCAGCCCCTGAGGCTGCTTATACCATGTCCAGGGACAGCTCACTCTCTTGGAAGGTGTTCCTTCATTCCACTGGTAGGTCTAATTGTTAAAGCTTTCTTATTTTGACCTAAATACCTTCTTCCCCATTGGCCCTACTTCTGTCCTCTCCAGACAAATCTGTTGCCTTTTCAATTTAACAGCCCTAAAGAGGACTGAAAACATTGTCTTTCCTTAGTCTTCTCTTTATTGGAATAAAGAGATACCTTCTAGCATTCCTTATGAGAAATTTCTGGCAAGCACCCTTGTCTGCCCAAGTTCTAGTTTATCCAGGTTGCTTTCAACATGTGGGGCCCAGTACTGAACTCAGCACTCCAGGCACTGCTGCTTCCCTGTTCTGCATGCCCCTCTTTAGATGAATGCAGAATTCATTTACTTTTCTGTGGTCCGACATTATTATTATTATTGTTGATCTTATGGTCAGACTGTCTTCTCTACAAGTCCTGTTTCCTTTCTTTTTAAGAAAAATATAAACAGCTATCAAAGTACATGACATTTATATGATATACTTGTATAGCCAACTTTTAAAGATAAGAATGAAATTTGACTTGACCCTCTTAGATTTTATCTTGTTGGGTTTGGTTCATTATTCCAGATAATTAAGAATTTTCTCTATATTAATAATGTTAGAAGAATTTTCTAAATATTAATATTTTTACATATCACAATTTCTCCTGTCCTTTATCCCAAACCCATCAGTTCAGGTCAGACAAATTTCAAGAGCTACAGTTTTGCTAGTGCTGAAAGATGTATTAAATTTGTTTTCCTATATCTCATCAGATATCAAGTCCTATTAATTTTGCCCACTAAATATTTTAATTCCATCTGTTACTGTATTATTCCATCATCTCTCACTTAGATCATCACAATACCTGCCTAAGTGACCTCTCAGCTTCCCCGTTTTCTCTGCTTCATTCTACCATCATATTGATCTGTGTGAAACACAATAGCACATCAGACTCACTCAGGCAGCTATAAAAACTAAAAATTTCATTTAAAAACTACCAACCTCCTAGACCTACTTAATCGTTATCTCTGGGGTTGGGGCTCAGGCATTCATAACTTTTAAAAAGTTCTCTGATTGTGTCAGAACCTCCTCATCTTTTAAGATGAACAGAGTATTTATCTAGACATATCCACTATGGATAGCCGGAAAATAATTTGGTCAAGGATTTCAATTCTTTGTAATTACCTATGAGAAATGTATGTTGTCTTCAGGTTGGAGGGAACCTAAGCAAGTGAGGAGAAAGAAGGAAACTGATGTCTGTACCACTAGATATCTACCTATTCAGTACTAAACACTAGGCTAAGCTCTTTCATTAATATCATCCCATTTAATTTTTAAAACAACCCCAAGATGACATATTGTTACTATTTTAGAGAGGAAAAAACAAAATCAAAGCATAGATTTTTTTATTCATATGGACCCAAAGTCACAAGTTGGCAGACAGAAATTAAACTTGGGTCTGCCTGACTCCTATCTATATATCAAGGGATTAATAAAAATAAAAATTGATCTTAAGCAAGGGGGAATCACTGCATCCAGTATGGACATATAAAATGATGAATTTGTACATATTCAAAGTGTTCTTATAGGCTTCTTAATTAAAAATCACATCTTTATGAGAATTAAAAATCTACAGTCTAGAAAAAACATTCTACTAGGAATTAGGAAATAGGATACTAGTCCTAGAAATGGCACCAATTTGCTGTGGTAGGCCTTGAAAATTGTTTCCATTCTCTTCCTTTCTTTCTTTAGAACCTCTAAATTGTAGCTAAGTACATGGCTGCCCAGAATAAATATATTTCCCAGCCGTCCTTGCAGCTATGCAACTTTGTTCTGGCCAAAGGGATTAAGGTGAAACGATGTGTCCTCAGAGGAAAAGGGTCCCTCTGTCCTCAGTGCAGTGGAATGGCACAGCCGTTTGGCATCACTCCACGGTGGCTACATGCTGAGCATGGCAGAGGAACACAGCAGAAAGCTGGGCCTTGCTCACCATGGTGCTGTGCCTTCTACCTCCTTCAGTGGGAGAGGAGTAAGCATTGTTTAATTATTTAACTAAACAATGTTTAATCATTATTACTTGCTGCCACACCCTGAACCTAATTTCTCTCTTTTATTTTTGAGACGGAGTCTTGCTCTGTCACCAGACTGGAGTGCAGCGGTGACAGCTCGGTTCACTGCAACCCCCGCCTCCTGGGTTAAAGTGATTCTCCTGCCTCAGCCTCCCAAGTAGCTGGAACTACAGGCGTGCACCACCACGCCTGGCTAATTTTTGTATTTTTAGTAGAGACAGGGTTTCACCATGTTGACCTTTGAGTTGAGTGAAGTTATTCCCCTCCTCTGTGCCTCAGTTTTTACATCTGTGTATGAAAGAGGTTGGACTAGGTGATGCTGAAAGTCTACTTCAGGTCTCACATTTTCTAAGACTGAATGGCATGTCATAAGGAAAAGACTTCAGTGAGAAAAATAGTACAAACGACTTCCTTGTTCCAGCATCTCGACACGCTGCCCTGCTATTGACTGGCCCATCAAAATCAGCAAGAGTGCGACATCAGTATCAGTGGGATCTGCATCAGAGAGGGACCCATTCCACACAGCATGCTGGTGGAAACAGCTCTCAAGCAATTGCCTCTCATTGGAGCCGCAGCCAGTTCAGCCCCACCCGGAGACTCGTAAGACCAGACTTGAGGCTCTTGTAGTTTCCACAAGTCTGGAATTCAGAGCTCATTCTGCCTGTATCACCTCACAATGGGCACATACATAACAATTAGATAAGATCATAAATCTCAAATGACTATTGTAATCATATCTAGGGAATTTCATAAAATTGAGAATAACAGTTTGTGATATATAATCATAAATATTTATAACATATATTTTTGCAAAAACTCAAGGCTAGGATGAGGATGGGAGCAGTATTTAAGGAGATGCTTACTGTCAGGTTCCCACAAGTGTTTGCGAGGTGGAGTCTCCTTAATTTGGTTCCCCAGGAGAATGATTTCCTTTTTCCTAGTTCCAGCTCTGCTTCATGTGTTATATTCACTTTATTTTTTTTTCTAACAAAATTCTCCATAATGGCTATCACTCATTTCAAATTTGCATTCTGTTAAATAACATTACCCACTTATTTCACATTGGCTGAACTAAGGACTGTTTCTACTTTTCCATTGTGAAATATCATTTATAGTTATGAGCCCACTTATAATAGGCATTTCAAATATCCCTATTTCTTGACTTATTTTTCTGGTTTCAAGAACAGATACTTGCCTGACAACCTGTTAAGAGTTTAAGATAAAGTATGAGAGTTAGATAACAAAAGTTATTTTTTTTTTTTTCTTTTTTTTTTGAGACGGAGTCTCGCTCTGTCGCCCAGGCTGGAGTGCAGTGGTGCGATCTCGGCTCACTGCAAGCTCCGCCTCTGGGTTCACGCCATTCTCCTGCCTCAGCCTCCCGAGTAGCTGGGCCTACAGGTGCCAGCCACCTTGCCCGACTAGTTTTTTGTGTTTTTTAGTAGAGACGGGGTTTCACCGTGTTAGCCAGGATGGTCTTGATCTCCTGACCTCGTGATCCGCCCGTCTCGGCCTCCCAAAGTGCTGGGATTACAGGGGTGAGCCACGGCGCCTGGCCAATAAAAGTTATTTTTATGACTGCTTGGGTCATAACAACAATCCTATTTTAGCACAATACTTTCTGACCAGGTTCCTAACCTATAAGTACTTTTCAACAGTCTAATCAATATTTTCCAAAGTCTTGAACCACAAAAAGCCACACTGAATACACTGTCATCTTCCCAAAGCCTTCTCTTCTTTCCGGGTTTCTGACTCCATGGGAATCCTACCCAGTTACCTAAAATTACAACCCGAGAGTCTTCTTTGACTTCTCCATCTCTTTCATCCATGACACATCTAAACAATCAGCAAATCCATCCTTGCCCTCCTCTTCATTCCTCAAGGCTTCCACCTTAGTTTAGGTTTTCATCAGTCCTGACAGTACAATTGCAACATCATCACCAGTCATCTTTCTGACCCTGGGTTTGCTTTACTCCAGGAGTCTCACACTCAAATACAAGAACCAGAAGAGCAAATGTCAGATTGCATGCTCTAGCTGAAGGTGGAAGACCCTTCTCAGCAACAGCTGTTTCTTGCCAGGCAGAAACTGTGATCTCTACTTCTTAATAGAAGCTGGAAAATCTAGATTTTTCTGAAATATTTCTCCAATTTTAAATATTTGCAAGTAGTTTACACTAAAATCATTTGACTGTCAAACAAAATACATGTATAGGTATCTGACCTGAGGGCAGCCGTGTGTGAGCTCTGTCCTACTCTGGTTGATCACCTTTTCTATTCTGCCAGAGCATATTTCTAAAACACAGGCAAGTTTATAAACTCTTTCTCACCTAGAAACTATAAACAGATCCCTCTATGCCTTCAGGAGAAATCCAACTCATTGGCCTGGTAAGGATGTTTACAACTCTGACCCATGCTCAGCCATTCCCCTCTGGTAGCCTATATTCTAGCCAGATCAGATTACTTACAGTTCTCTACATGTAACTGGTTTTTTTGTTTTGTTTTGTTTTGTTTTGTTTTTTGAGATGGAGTCTTGCTCTGTCACCCAGGCTGGAGTGCAGTGGTGCAATCTTGGCTCACTACAACCTCCGCCTTCTGGGTTTAAGCAATTCTCCTGCCTCAGCCTCCCAAGTAGCTGGAACTAAAGGCGCCTACCACCATGCCCAGCTAATTTTTGTATTTTTAGTAGAAATGGGGTTTCATTACCTTGACCAGGCTGGTCTTGAATCCCTGACCTCAAGTGATCTGCCCACCTCGGCCTCCCAAAGCGCTAGGATTCCAGGTGTGAGCCACTGTGCCCGGCCTCTACACATATCTTATACTTCCTTCCCCTTGGCACCTCTCTTCATGTTATCCTTCTCACTTACATAGCTGACTGAACCAGTAAAGTCTCCAATCATATGTACTCTGTTCTCCAAAGCCTTCCCTGAATTAGTCCTTCTCAGGTAGAACTAATTAATCCTTCTTTCTTCACCCATATAACTTTTGCAGGTATATTCCTGTCGTATTCATTATACTGTGTTCTGGTTTTGTATACATGCTTGTCTCCACCATATTTTGAGTTCTTTGAGATGGGACCAAGACTGACTGATCTTTTGCATCCCCTGACTGCACAGTGTCTGCACAAACAGTAGATGTGCAATAAGTGTTCACTGACTAATGACTGAACTAATAAAAGCACAAATGCAAAGAACTGATTTTTTTGAGATTAATAGTGTGAATCTTTATCTGGTTTAGGAGAGACTGGACATCATAGGGGAAAGCAAGCTTAGAAGACAAAGAGAAAGCCTAGAAGTTTGGAGTAATTATTAGTGTTTTCCTTATCTGAACTAAGAAACTATAGTAACCCCTTTGTAGTCATGTAGCATCTTTCTCAGATAAGCTTTCGGTCTAGGACAGATATACTCTCCTTCAGCTTGTTTGTGAATCAACTTGTCCCAAGGTCACAGAGTCACTCTCTGGCAGAAACAACAGACCTAAGAGCTCCCAATTCCCATGTCGGTGCTCTGAGTTCCAGTGCATACTGACTCCATTAATAGTGTTGTCCTTGTCAAGGGTACACAGCATATAGACCAGAGGAGATTTATGAAAGAAACTTGCTGTGAGACCTGTTTAGATATGCTTCACACTCACTCACATTCAATCAAGGAGAACAAATCACAGACAATCTAAACAGTGACCTGAAAAGAGACCCAGTCTAAAATTCTAGATAAATAATGTGTCTCTTGCAAGTAAAAAGGCACTTTGCAGTGTGGATATTATTGTAACTCAGTAATCCTCCCTCAAGCCCACTGAACTTTTCATCCCTCTCAAGCTTTCTGTCCAGCCCCCAAAACCCCATCTTTTAGTGACAGAGGCATAAATGCTCTGAGGTTTCCAGCTCTGGGGCTGTCTGAGCCTTGACCACAGAATCTCAAGACACATCTCCCCACGCAGAGGTAATTTATCTGCAATGCAGTACAGAGTGTGGTCACTTAATGAGCATTCTGATTATGGCCTTCTAGTCCTTCTTTGGAAAATGGCATGCACCAGGACTTTAAAATATGATTCCTGAATTCAATCTCAATTTGGTAACAAATTTTGGAGCTTCTAAAATGAAGTGTGAACAGTATTTTCACACTCACAAGGCCTCAGACCTTTCACACTTCATTTTGGAAGTTTCAAAGTTAGAGTTTAAAGCTCTGTGCTTCAGTAAAGATTAAAGGAACTAATTTTGATGTTCTAATGAGAAGTAGCAGAAATGACAACTCCTAATGAAGGTATAATTGCATTGGCAACTTCATTGGTTCATATTTTATGTGCCATGAATGTCATATGTATTATCTAAGATCCTCAATGCAACCTTGAAAAACTGGCATTATTATTCCCAGTTTACAGATAAAAAGACTAAGGCTAAGAAAGCTTAAGTGATTTTCCTAAAGTCCAGGCAATGTAGCCAGGCCAATATTAAAAATTTAGCATTTCTAATTCTGTAAGTCCAATCTCCTTCCACTCTGCTATACTACAAAGAATATGTCCAAAGAGATGGACAATAAAAATGGTTGATACTTCTCAAATTCATTTTTACTTAGAGATAGAATTTTGAATTTTTCACTAATATATGAATAAATACACGAACCTCTCAATTCCCTTGGAATCACTACACTATTGACTTAACACAAGTTAGAAAAATATCTTCCTTTACTGTTCATATCCTTCCAGTATATTTTCATGCCATGGACAGATACTGTTTTGTAAAATGAAGCAAAGTTTGTATAGAAAATGAAAAATTTATAGAAAGCATTTCCCATAGGGAGAGAAATTACATTTCAAAGGCCTTTTCTCTATGTATTGAAAGAGGAGGAGAGGAAGTATTAAATAAGTTGAGTCCTAAAGTAAAACAGACATTGCCACATGAATAATATTAACCCAGGACTGGCTGAAACACAGGCAGAGCAGCACTTTCACTATCTCTGCCTAAACTCAGATTATACAATGTCTATTACAAATCAGAAAGAAAAAAAATGTCAACAGTTTAGAAGGTACCATCAAAAATAATGACTAAGCATGGGAGAGAGACAGAAAGAACAAATGCATAATGTAGTTTTGAAGTATGATAAAAAGCATAATAAAGTATGCCATCCATAATCAGCTTTGCAAATTAACAGTATTCTAAGAACTTGAAAAATAGATGAAATTTTAAGACCCAACACTTTTTAGGGAAATCTTGTAGCAAGCTCTTTAGACAACACTTCTTCTCCAGGCTCCAATTCTAGAAAGCAAAGTGTAGAGTGTGAGAGAGAAAGAGGAACCAGAAATATTCTCTCAAGTAATCCAGTGCTTTGGATATTTCCTCACAGAAATGCAAAAGAGAGGGATTGCAGGAGCAACTGAAAAAGATGAGGTACCCAGAGGAGGGAGTTTTAAGGGACTGTAGGATGTCAGAGATGAAAAAGGGACTCTTCAGTCCAAACCAAACATTTTACTGATGAAGAAACGAAGTCCTAGTGATAAAGTGGCCAGTTACACTGTCAAAACAGGGCAGAGCTGCCATTTGAACTCGAGTCTCCTAACTTTCAGGCCAGGGCCCTTCCCACTTCACATGACAGGAGTAGAAACAATGAAGGAGTAAATGGCTACTGTGAGAAGCAAAGGTCCATTCCTGATAGTCCAGGCTGCTGTCAGGGCCCCTCATGGCAAATACCCTGAGGCCCTCAGAACTGATAGAAGATGGATTTGAGTCAAATATTCAGTTCATGTATTCCCGTGTTTTTCCCTTAAAAAAAGAAAAATGGGTAAATTAATTATGGTATATTCGTGGCATACTAAACAACAAAAAGATAAAGACTGCTAATACAACAACATGGATGAATCTCGGAAAACTGCACATTAAATGAAAGAATCCAGATACAAAAAATAAATATGGTGTGATTCTTATCTGATTTAAAAGAACATATAGAAATAATTTCTGGTGATAGATGTCAGAAAGTCATTGCCTCTGAGGGTGGCAGATGGGATATGAATAGAAAGAGAAAGAAGGGCACTTAAAGGAACTTTCTTAGATAATATGAACAATTAATTGCCAAATCTCCTAAAACTGACGACTCACGATCTGAGTATCTCATTGCATGTAAATTAGGCCTCAGTGAAAATGAGAAAAATGCAAGATGAAAACAAATGATATTCAAAGTGATATTATGAATAAATATATTGTTATATGAATATATAAAATAGAGCCGGGCGCAGTGGCTCAAGCCTGTAATCCCAGCACTTTGGGAGGCCGAGACGGGCGGATCACGAGGTCAGGAGATGGAGACCATCCTGGCTAACACGGTGAAACCCCGTCTCTACTAAAAATACAAAAAACTAGCCAGGCGCGGTGGCGGGCGCCTGTAGTCCCAGCTACTCGGGAGGCTGAGGCAGGAGAATGGCGAGAACCAGGGAGGCGGAGCTTGCAGAGAGCCGAGATCGCGCCACTGCACTAAAGCCTGGGCGACACAGCGAGACTCTGTCTCAAAAAAAAAAAAAAAAATAAATAATAAAATAAAATAAAATAGAAATAAATATAAAATAAATAAAAATAGGAAAAACATTAATTCTATAGCTCATTTGACAAAGATGAATGTTCACTGGATTGGGCAAAGATTTCTTGAGTAACACCCCACAAACACAGGCAACCAAAGCAAACATGGATAACTGGGATCCCATCAAGTTAATCTTCTGCACAGCAAAGGAAACAAAGTGAAGAGAAAAACCAGTGAAAGGGAAACATATTTACAAACGATCCATTTGACAAGGGATTAATAACCAGAATATATAAGGATTTCAAACAACTCTATAGGAAAAAAAAAATCTAAGAATCTGATGTAAAATTGGACAAAAACTATGAATAGACATTTCTCAAAAGAAGACATTTCTCAAAAGAATGGCAAATAGGATATGAAAAGGTGCTCAACATCACTGCTCATCAGAGATACGCAAATTAAAACTACAATCAGATATCATTTCGCCTCAGTTAAAATGGCTTTTATCCAAAAGACAGATGATAGCAAATGCTGTCTCCTGGAATAAACAAATGAGGATGTGGAGGAAAGGGAACCCTTGTACACTGGCGGTGGGAATGTAAATTAGCATAACTACTATGGAGAACAGTTTGGAGGTGCCTCAAAAAACTGAAAATAGAGCTTCCATATAATCCAGCAATCTCACTGCTAGGAATATACACAAAAGAAAGGAAATTAGTATATCCAAAAGATATCTACAATCCCATGTTGCAGCACTGTTCACAATAGCCAGGATTTAGAAGCAACCTAAATGTCCACCAAGACCTGAATGGATAAAGAAAATGTGGTACATATACACAATGGAGTACTATTCAACCAGAAAACATCAGTGAGATGCTGTCACCCACAGCAACATGGATGGAATTGGAGGTCAGTTTGTTAAGTGAAATAAGCCTGGCACAGGAAGACAAACTTCGCAAGTTCTCACTTATTTGTGGGAGCTAAATTTAAAACAATTGAATTCATGGAGATAGAGCATAGAATAATAGTTACCAGAGGTTGGCAAGGGTCGTGGGAGGGCTGGGGGAGGGAAGTAGGGATAGTTAGTGGGCATAATAAATCAGAAAGAATAAAAAAGATCTAGTATTTGAAGCACAACAAGGTGATTATGGTCATTAATAATTTAATCGTACATTTTAAAATAACTAAAAGAGTATAATTGGATTGTTTATGACACAAAGGATAAATGCTTGAGAAGGTGGATATCTCATTTACCCTGATGTGATTATTATGCACTGCATGCCTGTATCAAAATATCTTATGTACTCTACAAATATATACATCTATTATGTACCCAAATTTTTCTTAATTAAAAAAAACAAACAAATGGATAAACGTCCTAGCTAGGAAAAGGTTTAACTCTCTAAGTGCAAAAACACCAATACTTTTGCATATATATATACACATACATATATATATAATTTTAGAGATGGAAGCCAGGTGTAGTGACTCATGCCTCCCAACACTTTGGGAGGCTGAGGCAGGAGAATGACTTGAGACTGGGAGTTTGAGACCAGCCTAGGCAAGACCCTATCTCTTCTAAATATTTACAAAGTTAGTCAGGCATGGTGGCATGTGCTTATTGTCTCAGCTGCTCAGGAGGCTGAGGTGGGAGGGTCACTTGAGCCCAGGAGCTTGAGGATGCAGTGAGCTCTGCTCATGCCACTGCAGTTTGCCCTGGGCAACAGAGCAAGACTCTGTCTCAAACCAAACCAAACCGAAACAACAACAAAAAACAAACACAAAGAAAAAAACCAAGCAAAAAGACATTATTAGAAAAGGTATGTCTATTTTTATTCCACTATAAATAACTCCTATTCACAATTTATTCTTTTTAAATAATTAGATTTGCAGCGCTTTCAATCATTTTCTTTTTATTATTATTATACTTTAAGTTCTGGGATACATGTGCAGAACCTGCAGGTTTGTTACATAGGTATACATGTGCCGTGGTGGTTTGCTGCACCCATCCACCTGTCATCTACATTAGGTGTTTCTCCTAATGCTATCCATCCCTTAGCATCCCACCCCCCAACAGGCCCTGGTGTGTGATGTTCCCCTCCCTTTGTCCACGTGTTCTCATTGTTCAACTCCCACTTAAGAGTGAGAACATGCAGTATTTGGTTTTCTGTTCCTGTGTTAGTTTGCTGAGAATGATGGTTCCCTGCCTCATCCATGTCCCTGCAAAGGACATGAACTCATCCTTTTTTATGGCTGCATAGTATTCCATGGTGTATATGTGCCACATTTCCTTTATCACAGTATATCATTGATGGACATTTGGGTTGGTTCCCAGTCTTTGCTATTGTGAACAGTGCTGTAATAAACATACGTGTGCATGTGTCTTTATAGTAAAATGATTTACAATCCTTTGGGTATATACATAGTAATGGGATTGCTGGGTCAAATGGTATTTCTGGTTCTAGATCCTTGAGGAATCACCACACTGTCTTCCACAGTGGTTGAACTAATTTACACTCCCATCAACAGTGTAAAAGCATTCCTATTTCTCCACATCCTCTCCAGCATCTGTTGTTTCCTGATTTTTTTTATGATCACCATTCTAGCTGGCATGAGATGGTATCTCATTGTGGTTTTGATTTGCATTTCTCTGACGACCAGTGATGATGAGCTTTTTTTTATATGTTTCTTGGCCCCATAAATGTCTTCTTTTGAGAAGTGTCTCTTCATATCCTTCACCCACTTTTTGATGGGTTTGTTGTTGTTGTTTTTTTCTTGGAAATTTGTTTAAGTTCCTTGTAGATTCTAAATATTAGCCGTTTGTCAGATGGATAGATTGTAAAAATTTCCCCCCATTCTGTAGGTTGCCTGTTCACTCTGATGATAGTTTCTTTTGCTGTGCAGAAGCTTATTGGTTTAATCATATCCCATTTGTCAATTTTGGCTTTTGTTGCCGTTGCTCTTGGTGTTTTAGTCATGAAGTCTTTGCCCATGCCTATGTCTGGAATGGTATTGCCTAGGCTTTCTTCTAGGGGTTTTATGGTTTAAGGTCTTACATTTAAGTCTTTAATCCATCTTGAGTTAATTTTTGTATAAGGTGTAAAGAAAGGGTCCAGTTTTCAGTTTTCTCCATATGGCTAGCTAGTTTTCCCAACAACATTTATTAAATAGGGAATCTTTTCCTGAAACATTGCTTGCTTTTGTTAGGTTTGTCAAAGGTCAGATGGTTGTAGATGTGTGGCATTACATCTGAGGCCTCTGTTCTGTTCCATTGCTCTACATATCTGTTTTGGTACCCGTACCATGCTGTTTTGGTTATTGTAGCCTTGTAGTATAGTTTGAAGTCAGGTAGTGTTAGGCCTCCATCTTTGTTCTTTTTGCTTAGGATTGTCTTGGCTATATGGGTTCTGTTTTGGTTTCATATGAAATTTAAAATAGTTTTTTTTTCAAATTCTGTGAAGAATGTCAATGGTAGCTTGATGGGGACAGCATTGAATCTATAAATTACTTTGGGCAGTATGGCCATTTTCACAATATTGATACTTCCTATGCATGAGCATGGAATGTTTTTCCATTTGTTTGTGTCCTCTATTATTTCCTTGAGCAGTGGTTTGTAGTTCTCCTTGAAGAGGTCCTTCACATCCCTGTAAGACCTGCTCCTGAATGACTACTGGGTAAATAATGAAATTAAGGCAGAAATAAATAAGTTATTTGAAACCAATGAGAACAAAGACACAATATACCAGAATCTCTGGGACACAGCTAAAGCAGTGTTTAGAGGGAAATTTATAGCACTAAATGCCCACAGGAGAAAGTGGGAAAGATCTAAAATCGACACCCTAACATCACAATTAAAAGAACTAGAGAAGCAAAAGCAAAAAAATTCAAAAGCTACCAGAAGACAAGAAATAACTAAAATTAGAGCAGAACTGAAGGAGATAGAGACACGAAAAACACTTCAAAAAATCAATGAACCCAGGAGCTGGTTTTTTGAAATGATTAACAAAATAGATAGCCTGCTAGCCAGGTTAATAAAAAAGAAAAGAGAAAAAAATCAAATAAACACAATAAAAAAAAGTAAAGGGGATATCACCGCTGATCCGACAGAAATAAAAACTACCATCAGAGAATACTATAACTACCTCTATGGAAATAAACTAGAAAATCTAGAAGAAATGGATAAATTCCTGGACACATACACCCTCCCAAGACTAAACCAGGAAGAAGTCAAATCCCTGAATAGACCAATAACAAATTCTGAAATTGAAGCAGTAATTAATAGCCTACCAACCAAAAACAGCCCAGGACCAGACGGATTCACAGCCAAATTCTACCAGAGGTACAAAGAGGAGCTGGCACCATTCCTTCTGAAACTATTCCAAATAATAGAAAAAGAGGGACTCCCTAACTCGTTTTAAGAGGCCAGCATCATTCTAATACCAAAACCTGGCAGAGACACACAAAAAAAGATAATTTCTTGCCAATATCCCTGATATGGAACATCCATGTGAAAATCCTCAATAAAATACTGGCAAACCAAATCCAGCAGCACATCAAAAAGCTTATCCACCACAATCAAGTTGGCTTCATCCCTGAGATGCATAGGCTGGTTCAACATAAACAAATCAATAAACATAATCCATCACATAAACAGAACCAATGACAAAAATCACATGATTATCTCAATAGATGCAGAAAAGGCCTTTGATAAAATTCAAAACCCTTCCTGCTGAAAACTCTCAATAAACTACTTATTAATAGAATGTATCTCAAAATAATAAGAGTTATTTATGACAAACCCACGGCCAATATCACACTGAATGGCAAAAGCTGGAAGCATTCCCTTTGAAAACTGGCATAAGACAAGGATGCTCTCCCTCACCACTCCTATCCAACATAGTATTGGAAGTTCTGGCCAGTGCAATCAGGCAAGAGAAAGAAATAAAGGGTATTCAAATAGAAAGAGAGGCTGTCAAATTGTCTCTGTTTGCAGATGACCTGATTGTCTATTTAGGAAACCCCATCGTCTCAGTCCAAAATCTCCTTAAGCTGATAGGCAACTTCAGGAAAATCTCAGGGTACAAAATCAATGTGCAAAAATCACAAGCATTCCTATACATCAATAATAGACAAAAGGAGAGACAAATCATGAGTAAATTCCCATTCACAATTGCTACAAAGAGAATAAAACACTTAGGAATACAACTCAATCAATTACTTACATAGAAAAGTTTAAAGAATAACTTCAGAGGAGGACGGAATATTTTAAGTCATCTGTTTCAAGCAAATAACCTGGTAGTTAAGAAAACAAACCCAGGGCCAGGCGCAGTGGTTCATACCTGTAATCACAGCACTTTGGGAGGCCAAGGCTGGTGGATCACAAAGTCAAGAGATCGAGACCATCCTGGTCAACATGGTGAAACCCCGTCTCTGCTAAAAATACAAAATTTAGCTGGGCGTGCTCGTGTATGTCTGTAATCCCAGCTCTTTGGGAGGCTGAGGCAGGAGAATTGCTTGAACCTGGGAGGCAGAGGTTGCAGTGAGCTGAGATCGTGCCACTGCACTCCAGCCTGGTGACAGAGTGAGACTCTGTCTCAAAAAAAAAAAAAAAAAAAAAAAAAAAAAGACAAATTCAGAAAGGGCAGGTGACCTACTAGAAGAGGCAGGAGTAGAATTTAGTGTCTTAAGTTGTCAAGATGAGCTCTTTTCACTGTACCACACTGTCCCATAGCATTGAGAGATGTCTTAAACCCAGCCCACCTTCAGACATCCACCTTCCTAAAGCACTATGTCCAAAACTACAAATTATAGAGATTGTTTTTCCAAGGGGTCTTCCATGTGGCTGATGAAAAGACTTCACAAGGACTCATGAACATGCTATCAATAGGCTGGTCTTAATGAAGGACCTACAGTTAACTGCAGCCCTGGTGCTCTCCTAATTCTCCTGCCACGGCCAGGGACAGTCTGATGACCCACATAGCACACAGTACCTCCTGCACTGGGACCCGGGAGGAAGAAAAGAGAGTTCCAAACAGAGCAGCATTTTCCCAAGTGTTTTGGATGCCTGCCACATCAGATGGCTCTACCTTTAATGTAAAATGAATTCCAGCTTGCTCTGGAGGCCAAAGAGTGCCAGAAATAAGGCTGGAGATGGAAAAGAATGTTGCTGGATTTCAGAATAGGCTAGTACTGGCAAATGTAATTTCACATGATGGGCAAACCACTTCACTGGTAGTTTTCTCATGTGTAAGAGGAGGATAATAATGTCCCTTTGATGGCTTGGGGCCAGGAGTTCAAAACCAGGCTGGGCAACACAGTGAGACCCCATCTATATAAAATTAAAAAATAATAGGTGAGGTGGCACATACCTGTGTTCCCAGTTACTTGAGAGGCTGAGGTGGAAGGATCACTTGAGCCCAGGATGTTGAGGCTGCAGTGATCCATGACTGTACAACTGCACTCGAGGAAACAGAGCAAGACTCTGTCTAAATAAATAAATGAAGTCCTTGTGTGTGGTTGAGAGAGCTAAACAATATGGTAGAAGCCAAAGTCCAGCCCTCTACAAATGCATAAGATTCACCATTACAAAGGATGGTGTAATGCCTTCCCTTATCCTGGGGAGTGTCAATATGGCTTCCTTTTGCATTTTCAGTATCTGGTCTCTAGGTCTAAGAGGAGCACGTGGTTGTATGTAGGTAAAACACAGCTTCCAGTGACCCCCAGTTCTCTGTTGAATTCCCAGATACTGGTTTCTAAATGGAACAAGGATACAACAAAGATCTGAACATATTACTCCCTGACCTCATCAATAGCTGGAAAAAGAAAGAAAGAAATCTTGAGTTTCTTGGAATAGGAAAGAATAGGAAAAAGAGGACTGAAAAAAACAAAACTATCTCCTTCTAGTGATAAACTGTTGTGTCCCCTTAGTATTCGAGGAGGTAAGACTGGAATACTACCATTTACCCCAAATTAACTGGATTGATACATTTTTATACCGTATATGTAAAGCAGCAATTTATAATTTATCATTTGTGGATAATAAAACTAAAGTTTAAAAAGTTAAGCAACTTACTCTTTTTTTTCTTTTTGAGACAGAGTCTCGCTCTGTTGCCAGGTTGGAGTGCAGTGGTGTGATCTTGGCTCACTGCAACCTCTGACTCCCTGGTTTAAGAGATTCTCCGCCCTCAGCCTCTGGAGTAGCTGAGATTACAGGCGCCCGCCACCATGCCCAGCTAATTTTTGTATTTGTTAAAATAGAGATGGGGTTTAACCATGTTGGCCAGGATAGTCTCGATCTCCTGACCTCGTAATCTGCCCGCCTCAGCCTCCCAAAGTGAAGCAACTTACTCTTAATGGGCTATGTAAGATTTAAGTAGTAAGACTGGTTTTTGTGCTCAGGCCTGTCTGACTCAATGCAATAGTCCATCCCTGTGCCTTATCACCTTGCTGTTTACTCAAATGAATAACCCTTTTAGCAGATGTGTTAGCTCAGTCTTGCAATGATTACATTTACTGCTTGTCCTACAAGTGATGAGCAAAATGTTTGCTGAAGCCTTGGGGGCTCTAACTATAGAATAAACATCAGTTATCCTTGTTGACATCATAATGGAGCTGTGGGCCTTGAAATCTAACCTGGAGTAACAATTGGCCCTTTCAGTAAGATTCCAGAGATTTAGATAAGACTCTATTAAAGCACCAATAAAATGTTTCCCTGTTTATATGCTACAGCGTAGGACAGTTTCAGAGTTAAAAGCAGCTTTGCGTAATTCAAATGCCTTTCCCTACTTGTAGGTGCAGTCAGAGCTCTCTCTTTCCCAGAGAATGTTAGGTAAAAGAAGAAATACTGTTTGGTGATTTTCATGAGGTGGTTAAGAAGTGTGAAAGATATCACTGCAAATTGTGACTCCTATGCCGTGACTTCAACTTCTTATATTTATAAAATTTTAAAAATTTTACTTTTGAGATACACATGCAGAACGTACAGGTTTGTTACACAGGTATACATGTGCCATGCTGGTTTGCTCCACCCATCAACCTGTCATCTAGGTTTTAAGACCCACATGCGTTAGGTATTTGTCATAATGCTCTCCTTCCCCTTGCACCCGACTCCCATGACAGGCCCTGGTATGTGATGTTCCCCTCCCTGTGTCCATGTGTTCTCATTGTTCAACTCTCACTTATGAGTGAGAACATGTGATGTTTGGTTTTCTGTTCCTGTGTTAGTTTGCTGAGGATGATGGCTTCTAGCTTCATCCATGCCCATGCAAAGGACATGAACTCATCCCTTTTTATGACTGCATAGTATTCCATGGCATATATGTGCCACATTTTTTTTTAATCCAACCCTGACTTCAACTTCTAAAGTCTTATAAGAAATTATGTTTCAACTTTTCAAATGAGGAATGAAAATCAGAGTATGAAATGGAGCTGCACCTATCCTAAAGCTGTACATTCTCAGGGAGTAAAGTTTTTTCTAGACTATTTTGAGATAGAGGAGACAGTGAGGAACCAGGAGCTGGATAAGCCATGCCTTTTTATAAGACTCTGATTACATCAAATATTTAGGACCACCAAAGCCTTTGGGGAAACAACATGGGTTAAGGAGTTTCAAAAGGTGCATATGAATCCCCCCATCATTTAGAAGCTAACATTCATGACAAAGTCCCTTATCCTCCTAGAATCTTTTTTCATCTGTAAAATGTAGATCACATCTGAAAAACAGTAATAAAGTAATGGAATAATAAAGTAAAAAAGGAATATTTATTGTAATAACAGAAAGTTTGATGTTATTAGCAATACTACAATGTTAACATAATGAAGTATTTTGTAAGCCATGAAGTGCTAAACAAATATTAGCCAGAATTTGAGGAAGTTATTAATTGGAAGCTACCCAACCAAACAAGACTAGGGATAGGGACCACTAGAGATAGCCTTTTTAATAATACGAGTTTGCATATGTGGAGTTTGCATAGAGCAATCTATGGCCCAAAGTTGTTTCACGTTTTCCCACACTAGACAGAGAGACGAGGTTTCTAGGGCTCCTGAATTGCCTAAAGTTAGAAAGAACACACTGCCAGGATTCAGACCCAGATCTTATAAAACCAAAGCAAGGGTTCTCTCATTTCATTACCATTCTGCCTTGCTTTCTTGCATCCTGGGCAATGACCCCTTTATAGTTCTTAATGCATCCTTGTTAAGTTTGCTTTTCTCAAAGTAATGACGATATTTAAAATAATCTCAAAGGTGGAAGATTCTGGAAAGCAAGGTTCAGGCTTTAAAAAAGCAAATAATGGCTTTAATAGTCAGTGATCATCGAACTTGAAATAGGGGCAATTTCAAGGTTTATATGAAAAGATATAAACAAGGTTGGCAGAATAGACTGAATTTCTCAGTTGCTGATGAGGGTGACTATTGTTCTCCCATCCTCTGACCAAACACAAACCCAATTTAGCTGTGAACACAAAGGACAGAGGCTTCTGCTTCTTCCTCTTCCTCTTCCTCCTCCTCCTCCTCTTCTTCTTCATTGTTATTATTATTATTATTATTTTGAAATGGAGTCTCATTCTGTCACCCAGGATGGAGTCTAGTGGTGCAATCTTGACTCACTGCAACTTCCGCCTCCCAGGTTCAAGCGATTCTCCTGCCTCAGCCTCCCCATTAGCTGGGACTATAGGCACCTGCCACCACACCTGGATAATTTTGTATTTTTAGTAGAGGCGGGTTTCCCCATATTGGCCAGGCTGGTCTTGAACTCCTGACCTTGTGATCTGCCCGCCTGAGCCTCCCAAGGTGCTGGGAAGCCCAGATTTCTTCTCTGGCTCTTCTTTATCCCTAGAACCAGTGAGTCTAGGAGCAGTCACAAAACAGAGTAATGCTACATATTTATGAAAAACAACATTGTGAATATACACACAATATCTTGATGAAGGCACAATATTTTAATTCATTCACTGACAATAAATGAGGCAAATACGTCAGCTTGCTCATCTGTAAGTGATAAGGATTTAGATAGGTACTCTAAAAGCCCATGTAGTTCTGACAGTTTAGAATTTCATGCCACATGAACACAAAGTTAGTCAACGAAGCATGCCCATGAAACCCAGGAACCAAGTCTTATAAACTCAGCCTTATTTGTGGGAAGATATTGAAAATATTTACTCTGTAATTGGAAATATTTTCATTTCTATGTATTTGGACTCTACTGAAAAGAACACAAAACATTTATGAAGTATTAAAAAGTGATAAGAAATATGTACCAATTAAATGTCTTATAAAAACCTAGGTGGTGCCTCTAATAGAATTAAGCAGCTCATGGAATCAAACTGAAAAATTCATCCATGCATTCATTCATGCATTGAGCCTCTATTGTGTGCAAAGCATAATGAAAAGCCCTGCAGGGACGGAGTGAAGAATCTGACCACGGATGCCACTCTCATCAAGTTGTTCACACAGAAACAGTAAGAGGGAACTCCATACAGGATTGGAAAGTTGACAAAGCTGAAAAGTCATGGAATGCCAAATGTTTATTATATAAGGCTAGGGCAAATACAACAGCCCCAAAACCTGCATCAATTATTGTTATAGAAATATGAATACACAGGAATATTTCATGTTTGCCCACCTCTGAGCCTACAGACTAAAGAGAACAATCTTTTATTTTATGCTTAAAAAGACAACATCAAAGAGTTTAAGGCTCAAGATGTGGAGAAGCCATAGCTCGCACAAAGAGGAATAACAACAGTGGGCTGGCAGTAGATACATTTTTCATAACTGTCTTCTTCTTTAAAGAAAATTAAAATAAACATATCCTGCAGTTTTGAAAAACCAAACATGACCCTACAATTCTGGACAGAAACAACATATAAAATTTATCTGAAATAAAAGGCAAAAATTGGTCAAATGCATTTGTTCTAAATCCTGGCTGACGGGTTTTCACAAGATGTATAATAAAGCCCTTGGTTTCTCATCAAAAACACAAACAAGTACCCAGGAACAAGACGCACATCTGAGACAATTATTATGGTTGCCCTTCAAATGAAATACTGTTTCTTTACATATAAAGACTGGGCAGAAGGCTTGTCCTTGATTGAGGAATGGCTACCTTATTTATGGACAGCTTCCATGTTAGGTAAGAACGGGCACAGCCTCTCTGCCCATTCACAATTCCACTGATATCAAGGTAGAGACTTGTCGCATCGTAGGGGTGTTCCCTTCTTGTTGCCACTATTGATAGCCACTGGCTGCTGCTCTGTGGCAGTCCTAACATGGTCTTGCCCTATTTCTCACTTGGCTCGTAGCTTATTCTTTTTTTTGTTTGTTTGTTTTTGTTTTTGGAGATGGAGCCTTGCTCTGTCACCTAGGCTGGAGTGCAATGGCGCAATTTTGGCTCACTGCAACCTCCCCCTCCCGAGTTCAAGAGATTCCCCTGCCTCTGCCTCCCGACTAGCTGGGATTACAGGCATCTGCCACCACGCCTGGTTGATTTTTGTATTTATAGTAGAGACGGGTTTCACCATATTGGCTAGGGTAGTCTAGAACTCCCGACCTCAAGTGATCTGCCCCCCTCGGCCTCCAAAATGGTAGGATTACAGGAGTGAGCCACCGCGCCTGGCCATAGCTTATTCTTTAATATTGTTAGTACCCTGTGAATAATTATTTTATCTAACACTGGATTAAATTTGCCTTCTTGTGGGTTAATTGAAGGATGAAAATAATTGGTATATGGGTCTGTTATCAAATGAGAATAGGCAGGAAGGAAAATACACTGCTAGGTAGAAGTTACTTCTGCCACAAGCTCTTCCCAGGACATTCAGAGGCAGTTCCTCTTTCAGAGATCAGTTGGCTCGTCTATGAAATGGAAGGTGAAGATGAATTTTGTCATGCTCTATGAACTATAAAACTCATTTATCTCCAAACCATCGGACATAATTCATCTGTAAATTGGCAGTTGCTGACACGGATTTTCACTGATTACCCAAATCCTCTACGTGGTGTCCCAGATGCTACGGCAAGATCTAGGATTGCATTATTTGGTCCATGAGCCATGGAACCTAAGAACATTAATTCATTTCGGAAATAAAGAGTTAAGGAAGGCCGGCTTCCTGCAAGGCCTTGTGCTAGGCACTGAGGTTGTACTGAACAAGACAAAAAGGTTCTCTGTATTGCAGGAACTCACCACCTGATGGTGGAAACTGAGGAACTGAATAGATAAATTAAAATTTTCACTGGTGTGTTGTGGTTAGTTGGTGAAAAGGATCAAAAATGAGAAAGCAGGCAACTTCCTTGGTGGGGAAGGTTGGTAGCACCACATCTGAACCACTGCAATAGTCACCCAGTGGAACCTCAGGGAACCAGACTCAGAGAGTTCACACTAGCATTCAAATTAGCACTGGACCTCAGGCCTAGATTGGAAAACCAAAACTGAGATCAAACAAAACTGTACCAAAAAACCCCCAAAAAGAAACAAACAGAAAATCCTCAAATGGTAAATACTAAGTTTGATGAAAACACAGATACAAATTGCAGCACCAGTAGCACACTTCTCTATGTTCCCACCACTTGATATCAAAGCAGCATGTATTATCATGCTGGCAGGAGAATAGAGTGTGCACAGAGAAAGGTAAACATTCAGACCAAACGTGAAGGAAACTTAGTAGGACCAAGTATAAGAGGCGATAGAGGCGGCCGGCTGACTGAAAATTTCTTAAGTTTTTAAAAGGAAAGGTTTGTGGAGGATTTTGGTTTTAATAATGGGATCTTGGTTTTGTTCTTCCCAAAGCAGGCAAAATAAACTTACAATACAATAGGGATACTTTAATAGTAATGTGAACAGTGTAATATAAACAGATATATAAAACACATCCTGAAAAATACACATATGAAAACATATTTATTTCTTCCAAATGAGGAGGATCAAAACATATAAATAGTTTATGTTAAAAGAATGAACAGTCCTAGCTGGGACATCCTTGAATGGATAGATTCAACATCCTCATAATTGCTCAGGCTCTTGGGGATTAATTTAATTCTTGGTGGTTCGTGGTTGCAGGAAAACTCTAAAGAAAATAAATGAATTTGAGGCTGACTGAGAGTGCAAAGTGGCTGGATTTGTGAGTGAAGACATTTTGCTTAGTGAAATCTTTCATCAGATACACTGCCAAGGCTCTAACAGCCCTTCAAGAAGAGAGAAGCATGTCCAAACCAGTTTTGCCTGCAGACAGAGGGATGCTAATTGCTTGACTCAGATTCTCTTAAACCTTCTTGCATGCAGAAGCATAAAAATAGCCAAGCTGTATACACCGCCTCTAGGATCCAATGCTCCACCTGCAGAAAGGAATTCAAGTTTCAACTCTGTCTCACTGGCATAGGTTTGCTTTGGTGCCTAATTAGCAACTAAGTTTGATGACAACGTAACTGGCTCTAGGGGCTTCTTGTTCCTACAAAACAAAACAAAAAACAAATTCCTGAAGTAAGACCTGAAATGTACCACTGGGAATGCAGAATAAGTGATGCAATTCCAAACCAGGACTGGTCTCCTCTTTATCTCTACGTCAGCAGTTTCCCTGGAGAGCCTGTCTCCCTCAGTGTGGACCAGCTTTGACAAATCTTTACTGACAAATGACTATTATTTTAATAATCATCATCATTTGCAATCATTTGCTGACTTACAGCCAACAAACACTGTCATAGATGCTGTCTTCCTTGATCGTCACAACTCTGTGAGGCAAGCATGCGGAGCAGGGCTCATTAAGTTATTTAACTGGGTGAAAGTTTGCTCTGATGCCAAGTGGTAAAGCTGGGAGCAAACGATCCAGTGTTATCAACTTGCCACATGCATTTCCCCCCAGTCCTTTCGTCATGAAGGAGCCAGGCTTGCCATTGTTAGAATGGCACCGGGATGATTCAGGACCAAGAGAACCAGGAATCCCTCACCAGCTTATCTGGAAATCCCTGGCACGTCCTAGGCTCCCACTGAAGATTGCAGGTGAACTTGACAACATTCAAGCCTGTGTAATACACAAATGGCTGCCCTGTGAAATGGTAGTTCCTTGCCACTGAAGATGGTGAAGCAGAACCCTGATAACCACCTACTTGGAAAACTCTAAAGGGGACTCTTTTACCGGGTGGGAGGCTTTTCTAAATAGCAGCTGTCTAGAAAACAGTAAAGGGTATTATTGTATTAGATTTTGATTGCTGGCTAACAATCTCAGTGGCATAAATCAACAAACATTTACTATCTCACAGTTTCTGAGGGTCCAGGCATGACTTTGGCTGGGTCCTCTACTCAGAGTCTCACCGGCTACAATCAGAGTGTCAGCTGAGAAGCATTCTCATCCAGAGGGTTGGCTGTGGAAGAATCTTTTCCAGGCACATTCAGATTATTGGCAGAATTCATTTCCTTGTGGGTATATGAGTTTTTTGTTGGCTGCCAGCTGGAAGCTATCCTCAGCGCCTAAAGGTTGCTCACTGCTCCTTGCCTCATGAGCTTCTTCCATATGGTCACTCATTTCCTCCAGGCTGTCAAGGAGAGTCTCTCTATCTGCTGAGATGGACTCGTATATCACAAAATGTAATCATGGTAAGTTACACCCCAACACCTTTGCCTTCTTCTGTTGATTAGAAGCAAGTTACAGGTTCACCTGCACTCAAGGAGAGGTATTACACAGAGATGTAAGCACCAGGAGGCAGGGGTCATTGGAGGTCACCCTAGAGCCTGTCCTCCACAAGTATCTATGTAGAAAATTTAAGGCCCTATCCAACTTGCCTTTCCAATATCCCAGAATAAATACTATACCTTCCCACCTACTGAAGCCTCATTAAAACCTATGAGACACATATATAGCACATCTTTATGAGATCCTCTGTTAATTGTTCTGAGGGAAGGAGGTGGTAATGCATACTCAGAAAATGGAGAGCTTAGCCCATATGGCCTGCAACAGTCATCTTTATGATACATATTAAGGTACATGTAGCTCAATACATTATCAGAATCAAAGAAGTTGCTGTGAATTTATCAGGGAGAAAGAGCTGATTGAAAGTCAGAAAACTTGGGTTCTCATCCAGTTCTCCCCTAGACTCACTGTGTGATCCTGCGCAAGTTATGTCTAAAATACTAAAATTTCAAAATTAAGGTAAAGAAAAACCCAAGGGTACTGAGAGATCTCTTTAACCTGGGTGTCCACTCAATCTATGCAGTGTATATGGAACACAGGAAAGAAAGAGGCTGGGTGGCCCGGCCTGCAGGGTTATCTCCTTGTCCTCCAGGCTCCCTGCTTTGAAAGCGTATACTTGTTATATGCTACAGAGGGGGAAGCACCCAGCTAGAGACCAAAATGTCATTTTAAATCAAGGCAAGTGGGACTGAGCTGAGACCTGGATGGCTCAGACCAAAAAGGATCAGGAATCTCTAGCAGCTGTTGGGGCAACTACTCCTAAGAGACTCTTCTCTCTCCTAACTGCTGGGACTGAACCCTTCGAGCCCCAATGCTTGATTTTGCTCTCCTGACAAATGTCTAGATATGACCATGCTGCTCTCAGTCTTTGCACGCTTGATGGCTTCACACTTGTAGTGGTGTCATCATGTCTTTCAGGATGAACTGCCCAGTTCCTCCTTCCCCATCTTTGCCAACTCCAGTGATTTGGACCAGAATACATTAAAATATGGAACTCTTGCCAGGCACTATCTCCTGGTAGACCCTTGTACATTCTGGCAAACATAGCAGAATGATAGAGAAATCTCGGCATCCCCCCATAGATGACCTTTATAATTCAGCTTACAGATCTTCGCTACAAATATTACTCAATGTAATAATCCAGAAGTCTATTGAGCACCTGTTGTAATATACACAGTACTACCAGATTGAGATTTCACAAAAACTCTATGCAATTTCAATATTTCCAAGTCTCAAAGGACAGTTAATTTGTGAAGCAACAGTCAGCTGGACTCAACAACCATCCAGAGTAAGCACAGAATGTAAATGAATTTCTGCAGTGTCCAATAAACTCAGCCCATAACGCTGAGCTTCTTACTATGTAATAGGAAAAATCACCATGTCAGCTCTGAGCATCACTGCATTTTATAGGTAGATGTGGAGACCTCTTGGATTTTCTCAGTGTACAGAAAGTTGTTCCAAAACATAACCTTCTTCCCTATTTCCCAAGTGTGTTTGTTCATTAGTAGGGGGTAGGGGTGGGGAAGCATTTTTTTTTTTTTTTTTTGAGACGGAGTTTCACTCTGTCACCCAGGCTGGAGTGCAGTGGCGCGATCTTGGCTCACTGCAACCTCTGCCTCCCGGGTTCAAGCGATTCTCCTGCCTCAGCCTCCTGAGTAGCTGGGACTACAGGCACGTGCCACCACACCTGGCTAATTTTTTGTATTTTTTTAGTAGAGACGGATCTCACCATGTTAGCCAGGATGGTCTTGATCTCCTGACCTCATGATCTGCCCGCCTCGGCCTCCCAAAGGGCTGGGATTACAGGCATGAGCCACTGCGCCTGGTTGAGCCTTTTTTTTTTTTTTTTTTAAATAGTGCTTATGCTTTTTTTCAGCCTATAAGTTCCAATAATTAAAAATGAGTTTCCTCATTCTATATTCTTTACAATCAGTGTAAAACCTCACTCATACTTGGAAATTCTAAAGATCTTTTGTTTTGTTTGGTGTGTATGGAAATTACATAAAATGTCCATTTCTATTTTTCACACAGGGACGCCATCGCCATTATATTTTCACAGAGCTTATTTCATATCTCTTACATTTATACATGATGATTTAGGTGATTCATACTTTCAAAAGTTTCTCTCTCTCTCTCTATTTTTTTTTTAATGAGATGGGGCTTCGCCATGTTGTCCAGGTTGGTCTCAAACTGCTGGACTCAAGCGATCTGCCTGCCTCAGTCTCACAAAGTGCTAGGATTATATATATATATACGTAT
The DNA here is from genome assembly GCF_007565055.1 of Rhinopithecus roxellana. Lineage (NCBI taxonomy): Eukaryota > Metazoa > Chordata > Mammalia > Primates > Cercopithecidae > Rhinopithecus > Rhinopithecus roxellana. Next base: position 154,380,451 of record NC_044549.1, read on the forward strand.
ATATATATATACGTATATATATATATACGTATATATATACATACATATATGCATATATATACACATATATATACATATATATACATACATATATGCATATATATATACATATATATATGCATATATATGTATATATGTGTATATATATATATATATATATTTTTGAGACGGAGTCTCGCTCTGTCGCCCAGCCTGGAGTGCAGTGGTGTGATCTCGGCTCACTGCAAACTCCGTCTCCTGCGTTCATGCCATTCTCCTGCCTCAGCCTGCCAATGTATCTTTTTTTTTTTTTTTTTTTTTTTTGAGACGGAGTCTCGCTCTGTCGCCCAGGCTGGAGTGCAGTGGCGGGATCTCAGCTCACTGCAAGCTCCGCCTCCCGGGTTCCCGCCATTCTCCTGCCTCAGCCTCCGAGTAGCTGGCACTACAGGCGCCGCCACCTCGCCCGGCTCGTTTTTTGTATTTTTAGTAGAGACGGGGTTTCACCGTGTTAGCCAGGATGGTCTCCATCTCCTGACCTCGTGATCCGCCCGTCTCGGCCTCCCAAAGTGCTGGGATTACAGGCTTGAGCCACCACGCCCGGCCACTGTATCTTTTAATCTGCAAACTATCCCATGTGTCTGGAGGGCAAGGGTTACTGTTTTACAGGAAGTGAAAAACTGAGGCTTCAAGGCACTGTTCAGGGTCACATCGTGAGTAAGTAGCCAAGCTGGTGTGAGGACTCAGGTCATCCAACTGCTAAGTGTGAACTTTTTCAAACCCAATATGTATATTGCCCCAGATAATAGGATTTCGGGTGTCGACGCGGCCATTTTTAGCCATATATATTTGGATTCTTTCATTTCCCCTCTCTGAGCTTCTGATTCTTTATTAGTAACATGCAGCTGGTAATATCTGAAGTTTGTACCTCTCACAGTGGCTCTAAGTATCAAAGGAAAAGATGTATGGCATTGGGTCTTCAACTGCAAAGTGTTAAACATTTGTATAAGAATATTATGACTAGGCGCATGGGGCACGCATAGGGGTTTTGGGAGGTGAGTGGGTGACTCCCACTGGACAGAAATGGTTAAGATAGCGTGTAAGTGGAATGCGGCTACGGGAACTGGCCTTGTAGATCATAGTAACTTGAACTGTGAGAAGATTCCCATGAAGAGACAAAGGAGCAGGCAAGTCATCGAGACAAGGACCATTAGTTTGGTATTCCCATAAGAGGTTGGAAGGTATGGTGATTAATAGCAGAGGAGAGGAGGTGGAAGGAATATCGCTCTTCTTCAGATGTGATACAAAAATGACAGGAATTAGAGAAGGGTTCCAAAAACTAATGCTAATATAAGATTATTGTGCTTAGAAAAAGAGTATCCCATTTGTTTCTCATTCAGCAGCCAAACATAAAATCTCCTATGTGCTGGACACAATGGGGGTATAGAGATAAACGAGAAGTGGTCCTTGCCGATGAAAGATCGCTATCTAGGAGGAGAAAGAAATACCGACAAAAATATAGATATTTTGAGAAGCATGCAATACTAGAGGCACTAAGTTAGATAATGTTATGTATATAACATATACATATATTCACACTATATATTACATACATAATACCTAAAACACAATACATAATATTGTTTAAATAACAAACATGACAATCACTATATTTATAGGAGACAGGCCCAAGGTAATGATTAGGTTACATGTGTCATCTCATTGAATCCCTGCAACAACCCAAGGAGATCCTAGTTTCCCTAATGACTCTCGTTAAACAGACGAGAAAACTGAGGCTCAAGGAGTTCTCTTAACCTGCCCAGGTCACATGACTGGGAAGGATGCAGCTGGGGTTCATTTTTTTTTTTTTTTTTGAGATGGAATTTCGCTCTTGTTGCCAGGCTAGAGTGCAATGGCCTGATCTCTGCTCACTGAAACCTCCGCCTCCCAAGTAGCTAGGACTACAGGTGTTTGCCACCACGCCCAGCTAATTTTTTTTTTTTTTTTTTTTTTTTTTTTTTTTTTGTATTTTCAGTAGAGACGGGGTTTCACCATATTGGCCAGGGTGGTCTTGAACTCCCGACCTCAGGTAATCCGCCCATCTCAGCCTCCCAAAGTGCTGGGATTACAGGCGTGAGCCACTGCACGCAGCTTGGGTTCTAATTCCAGCTCAGGCTGCCTCACTAAGGAACTGAGACTCTTAGCTCCTTCTCCCCCAGCACTCCTTATCCGTCCCAGCTTATTTCTCTCCCAGCACATACTTCCTTCCAATATTCTATATAACTTGCCATTTAATTTGTTTATTGTGTCCCTACTAGAATGTAAACTCCACCAGGGTAATATTTTTTTGTCTGTTTTCTTTACTGCTGAACACTCAAGAACTAAAGTGCTGCCTAGGACACAGTATGTGCTCAATAATATTTACCGAACAGATAAATGAATAAATGTTATACTCTATCCCATTGTGAGCCTGTCTCATTAGGGAAAAATGTGGTCAGATGGAAATATTTAGAAGAAGGATGAGATGTACCATACAAAGGTAGACAGAGAGGAAGGTAGGAGAATGGAAAACATTCTGTATATAAAGAAAGACTGAAAGGCAGGTGGTCGGGAAGCAGATGGGAGGAGCAGGGGTTGTTTGTGGGTTAGTGAAGAGGATGATGAGAGATTTACAGTCCACATTCCAACAGGCACTTGGCTCAGAACACTCAGAAAGCTCTGAATTCACTCCCGTAATGCTGTTACATAGCTGGAGAAAGGAATCTTCCCCCCACCCCTGCCCCCACCATTTGGCTCTGGCCTTCATCTCCTTCTACAGATGGCGCACAAGACTCCCAATATTTTCCGTCTCTCTGTTCCCCTCCCTGTTGTGGAAATGCTGCCCAGCTTCAACCCCACTTCCTTTCATGCTGCCAATGATTTTGCCAGTTCGAACTCCAGTCATTACATCTTTTAACAAGAATGAAACTGAGTTAAGACTTCTCTCTTTACCCAGGTTTCTGATTCTGCTGTGTAGAATCATCATATGATGGAGATAGTCATGTTTCCCTCTAAAGCTGCTGTGATGTTGTCTGTACTATTTATACAGGCAGGGAAATAAATGTATGGGGTCATGTGCCGTGGGGCGGAAAACTATCTTCTTGAAATCCTGTTTCTAATATGTGTGTCTCACTATTATTCTAGTCTTATTTCAAAAGAACATGCTGGGTTGGATGTCAGATGAGGTACGAGTCCTAGGTCTATTAATTACTCACTATGTGATCTGGAATGGTCCTATCTAAATCTTAGATTCCCTGCTTGAAAATGAAGATGACCTGAGAGAGGTGGTTGTGGCTAGCTTCTTTTGATGTTCATGCCAGCTCTAATAATCCATTCCATTCATATGAAAATTGCTCAGATCTCCTATACAATCAGTCTCCTTTAAAAAGCCCCCAGTCAAAGGAACTGCTTGCACCAGCATTCCACATAAGCTTTCTGACATTTATTCATTTACTTTTTCATTACATATTCTCTTAACAGTACAGTGTATGAGGAACTACCCAAGCCTGATCAGGGAAGAGACAGGAGAAGATAAGATAGGACCTTATCATCATCATGAAGTTTAATATCAAGTAGTAGAGATAAGGCATATTCAACTGTGTAACAGCACAAGTCAGAAAGTGATTAAAGATGACATAGAGAGGTACAGACATGAGAGTGAGGGGTCCAGAGAAGACTGCCACTTTTAGCCAGGACAATTAGCGCAATATGTTTTTGAGGCAGAGGTATTTGAGTTGAGTCTTAAAGAAAAAGGTACATGCTCGTGGTGCCGGTGTGGGGAGCTTGGGGGAGGGAATTCCAGGCAGAGAAAACAAGATGAGCAAAGTACAGTGATAAGAAAGCCTACAGCTAATGTTAAGGGGGGATGAAGGGAGTGAAGAGGAGCCCACGGAGTAAGACCATGGAGGGCCTAGAGTAGCAATCTAAGATATCTAGATATTATTTGATAGTTATTCTGCATTGCACATTTCTCTTTGTATACAGTTTTCTGCCTATGAAAATGTCTATCTTAAAATGTACTGACCATGTAGTACTAATAATAGAACTTTCCAGATGAAACCCTCAACTATTTACTGCTGAAAGCTAATGGGGCAAGAATCGACACGAGGATAACAGGATGTCTCCCATAAGAAAACCCTGCAGAAACCACAGAGCATTTTGTTAGCCCCTCACCCAAAACAAACATATATTGGATCCACTTGCAAATGGTAAAAAACTCCAGTGAGTAGGAAAGCATAGGCTTCTCTTTCTTTAGAGGTAACCTGTCTACTGGAGAGTCTACAAGTGTTTGTAAGTAGACTGTCCTCTCCAATTCATCCTCTGCAGCTGCTCCTGAACCAAATTAAGTAACACGCTCTCTGGTACGAGTTGTACTCTACATAGAGCAGCACATAAAGACCCATGGGAGGGCAGGGTGAGAGGCTGAGGGGGCAGAGGGAGGAAAGAAAGGGTAGGTATGATTATCTCAGCAGGTATCCTTGGTAGCCAGAAAATATCTCGTACATTCTGCTTGAGTGTGGTGGCACACAGAGGAAAAAAAAAAAAAAAAGTGTCCTCCTTCTGTCAACATCAACAGCATGGGAACAGGACATCTCTGTGCCTCAGTCAAGGTGGGAGCAGAGATTTCCCTTAAGATTGCCTTCAAATCTTAAGCACCTGGCAAAACAACAAACAAACAAAAAACAAAAATGAACAAACAAAAACCATAAGCTGAAATGTGTGTGTATATGTCTTTTTCTAAGTACCCATGGCAAAGGCTTGCAAAGGAAGAAGCCAGTTAATGCTGTGTGGACCCTCGGCGGGGGAGGGGAGTTTTCAAGGTGCTCCTGGTATCTTCAAGAGCAGAGACATACACATTTCATTACTGTCTCACTCTCAGAACCCTGTAGCCTGCCAACTGGAGGATAATAGCAATAGATTCACACTTCAGATACATGTTTCCTGTCTCGGGAGAGCATGAGCCCGTTGCTTACCCTTCCTTAGCAGTATATACACCCAACTCTAGAGTTGACTAATTAACCACAGTGCTTTCAGAACTAGTTAACCTCAATGCTTTGGGACCTTCACAGTACTTCCTTCTGAACTTCTGTGCTGTGACAGCTTTCTTCACCACCATACTCCAGTGATCCTACACACACACACACACACACACACACACAGAGAGAGAGAGAGAGAGAGAGAGAGTGAGAGAGAGAGAGAGAGAAAGGCTGGGACTACTGCATCTATACAAAGACAAAGGCAGCACAGATGGTCACTATTCTATGACTTTATCACAATGACATTTAAAAACAATCACTGATGATATTCATAATCAGTCCTAACTTTGGCAAATGATTTTATAGTTCAAAAAGAACTTTCAAAGTCAGACATATACATAGAATGTGTTGGGATGACCAAAACATAAGCAGAAAAGGCAAATATTTTCTAGCCATTTTGCAGCTGCTCTTGGTCACGTAAGATGAATTTCTGCTAATCCATAAAAGCAGCATGATTCTCAGATGTCCTTTCATTCATCATTCCCAGCACCAATATTCCACCCTACTTGAGGATTCTAAAGCTTGGTATGTCATCATCACCTTGGCCTTTGATGGCTAAATTTATGAAGGCGGCTGTGAGATTTCACTTCGGAACTCAGATGAAGCCAGATAAATGTGCCGAAGATGACACTGGACATATGGTACTTAAAAACGATTCTGACGGCACTCAGAATAAGCAAGTCTGCTGATCCCACATCTGTGGTGATGTAGCTGACATACCATTCAGCACAAAATAACCACTCCCTCAGGCATCCCAGGTTCACAATTTTTTGCACCTGGTTCAAGGAGAGTTAGAGTTCTTTGAGAACTGCATTACTCCCAGCAGGTCACAGACCAACTCAAGGAGATACCATCCCCAAACAGCCATTCCCAGTGCCCTACAAGCAGCTGTCATTCTAGGTCAGTACTATTCAACAGGATCCTCTGCGATAATGGAAGAGTTTTTCTGCACTGTCCAATATGGTAGCCACTAGCCATAAGTGATTCTTGAGCATTTGAAATGTGGCTCGTATGACTAAGGAGCTAAATTTTTAATTTAATTTCATTCTGATTAGCTCTAATGTAAAGAAGCCACATGTGGCTAGTAACTATCATATAGGACAGTCCAGTGCTAGATCATCGATATGCACATCTTCATTCTATTGCTACTGCATTCTACATTCTACTTCATTCTACTCTACCAGGAGTTATTTCCTGTAAATCTCACATCATCCAAATGAATGAATGTACTTTTCAGAAGACAACGCTGGGGCTACAGAGGATAAATTACCAGCTTAAAATCACACTGCTAGTATACAGTAGAGCCAGAATTACAATGTAACTCTCTTGGTTATTTTTCTGGCTCTCCTTCTACTTAAATACACATTTTTGAGATGAAAGTATGAGACAAATGGATTATTATAAGTAAAATCATGGCTTCTAACTTCCCGTTTTCTCCTTAACATTAATGACTTTGGTAGTGGAATATACTTAAGATCTAATGGTTTTGAGAATCAGCAACAATAACAAAAGTGAGCCACAGAGATGGGAAAGATAAACATAGAGAAGAATATAAAAGTTTATGACTAACAACAGAATTGGCAAGTTGAAGACATTAACAAACATAGATGCATTAAAATTTATTATTGATTTCATATTTTTGTACTAATACAAATTATGCAAAAACCTCCAAAACCTCCAACAGAATCTTTACCCAACTGACCACTGTAATTCTACATATTTCTTCTGTTATTCTCTGAATTTATTTAAGTTTATTTGTTCTTTGTCTGTCTATACTAAAGCAGTTATAGATTGTCATAAAATCCAAAAGTATTTTGAAGTCATGGGAATGCAAAACAGCCTTAGTAAAACAAAACATTTTCATTTGTTTTACTTGTTCTTTTTTTATTATCATTTACAACATAGACATTGTGTTTGTTTTTTTCTGCTTCCCCCAAGTCTGTACCCAATAAAAATTGTTTCCAAACTGGGATGCCAACTTTCCATTCAAATTCTATTTTATTTAATATCCCGGGGTGAACTCTCTTTAAAAGAAAGGTCTACAATGGAGCTTGAGTGGACATAATGTTAAAATAGCAAGATAAACTATGCTGCAGCCGTATGAACCTCTCAAGCTTAGATGGCATTAGGAGGAGATCCTTCAAATGACAAAGGTCCAGCTTCAGCAAAGTAAGATGCTTTCTCTCTGGCTACTAGAGGAAAGTTATTTACTGACCCTGAAAACATTTATTTTCACCCATTTCTTCTAGAAAGGCTAAGAAATGTCACACCTTCTTGCCACATTACCTTGATTATTATACTGGCTCACTCCTTTCTGGCTCACAGATTGGCTGGAATTCTAAATATGGCTTTTGGAAGGAAGTAATTGAATCATAAAATGTTCAAGTATCTCTACAGAAAAATAAATGTCATCTAGCCCATGACCAGGTTTTGCACACACACAAAAAACCTGCCCTAATATAAAGTTTACAGTTTTCTGTATTAAAAAAGAACAAATAAACAACAATAAAAAACTATAAAGGGGGATTTACTTTGGAGGGATTTCACACTGACATAAGAAAGAATTTCCTGTACATATGGTCCCCAATTTTAGACACAATGCATTCCTGGAAATTGTATCATAAAGCAGATCACCAGAAGGGAAAGCTGTGATTGTGCCTGCTTCTTTCATTAAACAAACACCTACTGAATGCCCACTATGTCCCAGGCATAATGACAAGTTCTGCCCTGTTCACATGGCCTAAAAAATGATCAGTGCATCAGAATGGGTAAGGCATTAAGAACAGAAATACGTGTTTATGAGGTTGTCAAATGAGCACGCCATCACAGTGAGAAAGACTGGGGGCCTCCAGGACACTCTTTCCACCTCAGCGTATGGACCTTAATCATATACTTCCCCAAAGTGTGACAGAGATGTCTTGTTTCTCCCTTATTTTCCAGGTATCCCATAAATATATGCCATGTCACACCGGTGACCCAAATCACAGGGGAATTTCAATGCTCTCGTCAATCGTCTGTCCCTTCCAACACTCTTGATCCGTTTCTTCCTGAGTTTAAGCCTCCAAATCCAGGCTCACTTCTCCTAGCCCAAGTAGCTCAAATTTTTTTTTTTTTTTTCAATATCTGAGAAGAGAGTTTTTATATGCTACACCCTCCAATATTGCTTCACTTCACTTCAAAGAGCCCTTGTCATCATTTAATGACCTGCCTGTTCTTCCTGTATCAGAAGAGGAAGTGGACCCAATCATTTCCAAGACAACTTAGCTATTAGAGACCCTTTTGGTGCCAAGGTTCCATGCTTCTGAAATCTGCGACAGTATATTATTACATCCTGAGTCTTTAGGAAGAGCAGAAAATAGCCATTCCTTCATATTCTAGAGGAAAATGAGACATCAGGGAGCAAACAGCATCTTAGGGGGTTACCACTTTCATTCTTATGGACAAAATTCAGCCCACGTAGAAACAAATCAATAAGGTCATAATGTATTCCCAAGGAAAAAATGGGATTCGCCATACAAAAGTTGTTTAAGGATGTTGTCTGCAACATTAATATTTAAGAATAGAAGAATGAGTAAAAAAAAAGGTCTAACAACAAGTATTAATGTTATACAAGCATTAAAAACCAGGTTCTCAGAAAATACATCTGGGAAGAGATGGGAAAATGTCTCTGAGAATAAAATAGATTTGGAATAAAACCAATACATATATTGTAATATGTACATGTATGCCACATGTAAGCATAAATATGTAAATTGTGTCTAAAATATAAATGAATACATTCAGTACATCTGCACATATATTATTATAATTTTATTTTAAAAGAAGAAGGAAAAAGAAAAAGATTAGCAGTTAGCTATTTTTAAGTGTTAAGAGTGACTTATAATAAATTATGGGTTTACAGGTGATTTTGAAATTTATCCTTTTGGAAATGTGTTTCTGTAAAAATGATGAACATCATAATAAAGAATATCTAAAATGATGAATCTTAACATTGGAATGACCTTGAGGAGCTTTAAAAAAATACTGATGTCTGTGACCAAACCCAGATATTCTGACTTAAGTGATCTAGGATGCTGCCTGGGTATCAGAGTTTTAAAACTATCCAGATAATTCTAAATATTTAGCTATAATCGAGAACCACTGTTTTAAAAACATGTTTCTTTTTAACTATGTGCATTACTTATTTTAAATATACACATTCAAAAGAATTCAACGTGTAACTAAAAGTTACATTCATTAGGATTTCTCCAACTGAAATCTGAAAAAAATGAAAAAAATCAGAGGGTACAGAGAGGAATGGAAGAGAGAGTTGTACCAGAAACCTAAACATGATGGTCACTTGTGCTGTCTGGTAACCAGGACAAAAAAGAGAATATGAATCAAAAAAAGATAATTTCTGTTAAAGAAGTTTAGCATGAATTCTAAGAGGAAATCATCTCATATATGTAAAAGATGACATTGACATGATGGAAAACATATTTATTAACAGTTTCATAGATAATACAGAGACATTTTCTTATACAAGTTTCTTATACTAACTTCTTATAAAAGCCAAGGTACAATGATGTTGATTTTGTGAAAACATTTCAGTAGTGAACTCAGTGAAGTAGTCTGGACTTACCGGAGTTAACGCTGTTTTTACTTATAATAAAAAGGATTATTTAAGAACACTAAAAATGAAAAAACGTATTATCCTTTTAATGTGACTTCCATTTATCTGTAACACAGAAGTTAATTTCTCAGTTAAGCACTTTGTGGTATGTAGATAGGACCGATTTAGGAAATTCAGTTGGGATATGTTAGAAATGGGCTGTAGTGAGGAGAAGCAAACACACAGAATGTAGGAATTCACATCCACATACATGAAAGGAGACTTTTGGAGAAGAATATTGGTGTGTGCTTTTGAGAAGAGTATTCCTCCTTTTATACCAATGAGTGCACACAGATTTACACAGACACAGACACAAAGAGACACACACTTTTTGTTTTTTCATGATAACTTCCAAAGTAAATGTCTAAATATTAGCCTCAAAATAACTTGACATTTTCAGCCTGAGTCTCCTCTCCTCTGTTCTTGATTCAGTTGAACACACACACACACACACACACACACACACACACACACACACACGAACACCAGTTTGTGGGATGGCAAACATATCAGGGAGTATAGTAAAGAAGTTCCAAAGGGGAAAAGCTTTTTTTGACTTTTAGCACATAAGCAATAATTTATTGCTAACAGCAGTTAATGTAATGGTTTGAGAAATGTGATTACCACATTTCCTTGGGAGAATCTGCTAAAAACAAAACTAACCCTATTACACAACAGTGAAAATAAGTCCAGAGTCTTGTGGACTATCCATGTGTAGCTGAAGTCACAGACACTGTGTAACCTTCTGAAATCTCTAGTCTGCTTCAAGTTAGTGCACAAAGCTTCCCTTTCAGGTAAGATGGATGGAGATCTTAATCGCTTCAGCTTTTAAACTGATGGCTGGCAGAGTTAGTGGCTTGAGATATAGGTTTGGGCATACTCCTCCAGTTCTAACAAACCTTCCCGTGGACCACCAAAGGTGAGTTTGCCATTCAAAGACCCCCTCATAAGCCAGTCCTAAACTATATTTCTACTTTTATGTCTTAGTTTCTTCTCATTCCTGCCCCTCTGCCTGAGTCATTGCCACCCATGTGTTCATTTTTTCTACCTCCAATCCCTGGCGGAAGCTCACCTTTCTTTTTCCTCATTCCCACTGAACACCATCTGTCAAAGATCATACTAGTCTTTAAAATCCAGGAACCACCTCCTCCACAAAGTATTCCCTAATTGTGTAGTTAGAATACATTCCTTCCTCACTCAGTTTTATGTTTCTATTACAATACCCTTCAACAAAGTCAATTTTCATTTTTTTGAAAGCTACATTTTTTCCTTCCTTTTATCAATGCCCAGGGTGTGGGGTCTTGTCATGTGAATCCTGTAGCCTCTACAGTGAGACATGCAATAGGTATTCAGGGTTTTTTTTTTTTTTTTTTTTTATAGCGAAACCTTGGGTGCACATGGACATAAAGATGGGAATAACAGACTCTTGGGAATTCCAAAAGGAAGGAAGGAAGGAGGGGGAGAAAGGGCTGAGAAACTTCCTGTCAGGTACTATGTTCACACTGTGGATGATGGGATTGACAGAACCCCAAACTTCAGCATCACACTGTATATCCTTGTAACGAACCTGCACATGTATCCCCAAGATCTAAAATTGAAATTAAAACAAAAAGATAAAGTGTTTAGCATTTTAAGACCTGACTAATCAAATAGTGTCATACAGGAAGAGATGGCAAAAACCTTGTAAGTAACAAACACACACACACACACACACACACACACACACACACACACGGCCCCCATGAGTTGCAACTCTTTAGAGAGAAAGGTAAACAAATCATTAAATTATCATCAACTGAATTCTCATGACAATTACCAGACAATTATCTTCATAATAAATTGTCTTCTCTTCCAACAGCCAAAGTTAAATGGAAAACAGATCTGACCAGAAAAAGCCTGGGAAGGAAGCTGGTATATATTAGGTATTTGCAAGGAGTTGGGCACTTCAAATATATTATTCAATATTAACAACTCTGAAAAGTTCAGTTTCTGAAGAAACTGAGCCTCGGAGAGGTTAAGCAATTTGCCCAAGGCTACATTGTTAGGAAATAAAGCTGGGATATAAACCTGGGGCAGTAGAACTACAAAGTCTAAACTCTTTCCATCCTACCAAGCTGCCTCTTGCATATAAATAGCTCAGAATTTAACTGAGGATTAATAGGAGAGTGATTCTCAAACTACTTTATATTTTTGCAGGGCCTTAGAGTAACACCTGTCCAACTGACATGGAACCATGAAAGTTCAGAGTCTTGTGGACTATCCATGTGTAGTTGAAGTCACAGACACTACGTAATCTTCTGAAATCTCTAGTCTGAGAGATTCAAGGTAGGGAATAGCTCCAGAGAAAAAATACCAATAGAAACTGTTATAATACTCAGAAGAGCTTGAACATCAATAAACTGAGGATACATACTATAAACTATTAAATAGTTCTGACGGATTACACATACTATATGTTATTATTCACAAAAAGCATTATTAGTTGTATTGGGGAAAAAGGAGGATTAATTAGAAGTTATGAAACTTCGAATTCAGTTCAGAAAACCATGAACTTGCTGTGGTGTCTTGAGCAAGTCATTTTTCTTGCTGGGGTGTCATTTGTGCCTGTTTGCTCAATACCGGGATTGATTACATGATATGCACCCGTTACTTCTAACACTCTGTAAGTCTGAAGTTACTAACTTGGAGACCTATAGGATCTCACTAGCAGAAAGGAGAGATTCTGCTCATGCCTGCACCCTGAACATATTTGATATGCCTTAGAATATGATCCCTGCAACTTTCCTAAAAGCATTTATAGCCAGTTGAGATACTAAGATAATAATCATGTGGAAGAACAAAAATGTAAACTTTTAAACAGGTGTCTGGAGGTGGTTCCCTTGCTGCATTCCTTTACAGTGAGCCCAGACATTTCCTTGCCTTATAGTATCTGTTTCTCCACCTCAGGTTAGGTTTTGAAATTTTAGTTTTGAGACAAACACAGGATCTCGCTTTCCATTTTTGTTCTATATACAAAGTGAAGTCAAAATCATTTCAAATTCAAACAGGACTCCTCTCCATCCCACAGCCCACAAGAATTCTAACAGGGTTGGGTTTTGTTTGGCGGCAGGGAGTGGCAGTAGCAGTGAAAATGCTTGTCAAATGGAAGAAGGTGTGATATGCTTCAGGAAAGAAAATTGCCAGGAGTAAGAAGGATAGAAAACACGGCATACAAACTGAAACAGCTGCAGAAGAGACATCCAGTTTGTTATATCCATTTGTGTATCTCTATAGTACAGAACTAAGTGTTTTAACAGCCCTTTTGAAATGTGAAAATGGATCTTCCATCGATTCAGAGCTATACACTGGCTCAAACGAGCTCTTGTTCAAAGAGGTCATCTGGTAGGTCACTGCCCACTACTACACACTGGAGTCTACATCAAACTTTGATAAGGCTCTGTGAAAACAGGGCAAGTGCTATTAGGAGACCTGCAGAGGAAGAAACGCACCAGATTCTACTCCAACCCAACTACTATGATCGTCAGTGCTCTCAACACAAGGCATTTTTACAAGATATCATGAAGAGATGACAGGAAATAGACCCAATTGCCCTGATAACCATGTTGGCTTCGTATAAGTTCATTTCGAGTTTATTTGAAAGCAGTGCTGTCTTTTCAAGGAGCCAAATTTTCCCATCTTAATTATTTACAAATACTTGTTTCCATGCAACAATCAAAAAGGCAAAGAAACTCTAGGGTACTGTATGCTTCTCACTATTTACCCTTGAGGAAGAAGAAAAGATCAAAAGTAGCTTTTCTTTACCAATGAAGAAGTTGTTGTCAATATTTTGTAAGCAATTCAGATCATTGCAATATTTCTTGTATTCCTATTCGGTGCTTAGCACTATGCTAAGTATTAGGGATTATATAAGATTTTTATAGTATTTAGGAAAACAAGATTAGTTATTTCATAAAACTTGGTCTTGGGTTCCCAAATCCTTTCAAGTTCTGTTTATTCCTCAGCAAGTAAATAAAAATGTCAATTTCTTTGGCACTGAATCTAAATAGCAGAGAATTTCAGAAAGAGAAGAAAGTAAATAAGAGAGATCTCAGGAAAGGTTTCATTAGGAGGATGCACTGACTCACTACATGTACATGTGATATACATGAAGGGAGGTATAAGCTCTGCCTAAGAGAGTGGAATTGGGAAAGCAAGTCAGAAAAACTTCCCAGAAGATGAGAAGGAATCATTCAGGCCAGGCGCGGTGACTCATGCCTGTAATCCCAGCACTTTGGGAGGCTGAGGCAGGTGGATCACGAGTTCAGGAGATCAAGACCATCTTGGTTAACACGGTGAAACCCCGTCTCTACTAAAAATACAAAAAAATTATTTGGCCATGGTAGCGGGTGCCTGTAGTCCCAGCTACTCAGAAGGCTGAGGCAGGAGAGTGGTGTGAACCTGGGAGGCGGAGCTTGCCGTGAGCCAAGATTGTGCCACTGCACTCCAGCCTGGGCAACAGAGTGAGACTCCATCTCAAAAACAAAAACAAAAACAAAAACAAAAAAGAGAAGGAAGCCTTAGACTTCAGGCTTAGATAGAGAATAAAAGCAATGACCATTGTGTAGAAAAGTGTCTATACAGCAGTTTGTAGTTTATCAATTATAGTTTCTGATTTCATATCAATAATGTCATTTGAAAAAAGGTCAAAAGTGGCCAGAAATTTTACTCAATGTAAAGGAAAAATTTTAAAATCACCTGAGTTTGATGTATAATCATTTTTCTCTTATGAAATTTACTTTTGGATACTGTCTGAACAGAATCACAATGAAGTAACTGATTTGTTGATGCAAAGACCCTCAGTAATGAAATCTGCTTCCCTGTGGCTTGCAGGAGAACCTGCCTGTAGTCCACCATTGGCTTGAGGTAGAGAAAACAGCTAGTCTTCCCTGAACAGTTGCCAAGGAAACAGCCAGTTTTGTGACATTATGGTCAGATTAAAGGAAAGTAGACTGACCCTGTAACAATGCCATTGGAAGACCAGCTGCTTGGAAAATCGCAATAATTATCCAAAGTCTTCTTTTACAACACACATACAACAGAAAATCTAAACCAACACATACAAGCAGGAAAACAGTTTTTTTCCCCATCAAATCCATTGTGGAGTTCTTGCCTAAGCATACGAGTCAATTACTGCTGCTCCTTCATTTTTTTTTTTTCTAAAGGGAGACAGAATCATCTAGTATTTTGTCTCACTCAGAGATACAATCTTAAGCCCAGACTTATATTATTTTAACTAACATCAGCCAGAAAGGAAGTGAGTCTAAGATGGAGTGCTTTAAAACCAAACCTATAACTGGCTCTACAGTCCTTGAACATCTTGGTTCTCTATACCATATATACTTGAGAAGAGATATAAAATCCAGAAAGTCTAATTATGCTTGTATTGTGTTGGTGTGTTCATTGAAATGCCAGAAAAGTTATCCAGGGGCCTAGGAGCTGGTTTCAATATAAGGAGGTGGGGTTAGCTTTGGAACTAAATCCAAATAGCATAATAAAGATTGCTTATCCATATGGCAAATACTGTAGTGAAGTGTTAGGGGCACTAAATTCTGGTCATTTCCATTGGACAAGTATTTATTTAGTGTCAGATGCCAATACATGTTGGCTAAATGTAATAATAACTAGTATTTATTAAGCTTTTATTGTTTGTGAGGCACTGAAATGACTGATGTGTTTTCTCATTTAATCATCAAATACCCAAAGGGAGGAAGATGTATTATCATTGTCCCCATTTTACAGATAAAAGCATTCACTGAGTCTTGGAGTTGGGTAAAGTAACTTGTCCAGATCTCCACAGCTCATGGGGAGGGATATCTTCTGGGCTCTGCCTCTAATGACTTTGCCATATTGACTCTTGAGACTGAGAGACAAATGCAATGCAACGTCCAACTTCCCACAGTAGGTGATACATGAATCATACATTGCTTTTGTTTCCTGAGAGCTAGCAGAAAAATCTGAATTTAAGTGCACGTGTGTGTATGCAAGAGGAAGATGGAATAGAAAATACATCCATTTACAAATAAGTCTCATTCAAGTCACAATGAACCTGATACTATAAGAAAGCAGAGTTTGAGGAACAACAGAATTTTAATAGCATTTGACTTAGAGAAAGTCATTTAATTTACTTGGACAAAAATACATGGAATTCAAGTGTGGAGGCAGTTGGGTGGAATTTCAGTTATGAGAAGTGAATAGAAAAGCTTAATGTTGTAACTTGGCTATTTCCATATGAGAATGGACCACAATTCCGTGAGGAAAGGAGGAAGGGAGATTTAATATTTATTCCTAGGATATTAACTATCTTCACCTCTACTTCTGAATTGAACCAGTGTCATATAAGGAGACTGGTGAAGAGAGGTTGTAAAATTTCTCCAAGCTATGTCCTTATTGTGGCTTTTGTGTAATGCATACTATTTTAGTGTATATTTTAGGGCAACCTTCTGGTCTACTAAGTGACAGAGGTAGACCAGGTGACCTCCTAACTAAAGGTCCTTTCGCATCTATTAACATGCTATTGAGATGCACTGCCTGGGACAGATGCTAAATAGACGTGTGTGTGTGTGTGTGTGTGTGTGTGTGTGTGTGTGTGTGTGTGTGTTGAGATAAAGTCTCACTTTGTTGTCCAGGCTGGAGGGCAGTGGCACAATCTCGACTCACTGCAACCTCTGCCTCCCCGGTTCAAGTGATTCTCCTGCCTCAACCTCCTGAGTATCTGGGATTACAGGCGTGTACCACCATATCCACCTAATTTTTTTGTATTTTTACTAGAGACAGGGTTTCACCATGTTGGCCAGGCTGGTCTCAAACTTCCGACCTCGGGTGATCTGCCCGCGTTGTCATCCCAAAGTGCTGAGATTACAGTTATGAGCCACTCTGCCCAGCCAATAGATGCTTTGTTAACAAAACTTCTCCAGAAAAAAAACTTCCTTTTAAGTATGCTAGATTTGCTTAAGTGGGTCCCCAAACTCAAAAACAGTAATAATCTTATGAAGCCAGGCAATCCCAAGGTGGCAGAGTGCAGCTTTCTGTAGTGTTTAGGGTTATCTAGCCAATAACTGAGTAATGCAACTACAAGAGAATCGAGAACTTGGCTAGACATAGTAGGCATTCAGTGATATGTGGAATCAATAAACACGAATAGTGATTAAGAATTCAGATTGAGGAGATACTACCTGGAATAAAATTTTATCACTACCCATAGCCTTTTATTTTATGATAACCTACTTTTATATTTCAGTATCAATGACACAAGAATAATAATGATACTGATTTAACAGATTACTGATGATTACATAAGATCATTCATGCAAAATACTCAGTACAATAAACAGCACAGAATAAAGTATACATCAAATGATATCACTGAAGGACCTAGAATGACATGAGTGACTGAAAAATGGTTGTTATTGCGATGGAATAGCTAAGGTATTTGCTAATCTCACTGGAGTCCAATAGGTTCATTCATATATAAAAATATACATGCAGTACAATTTATTTTATTCAAACACCATTTTTCTAATTCGATTCATAAATTCTATAGTGTCTGTCTAGCGAGTCTATAAGCTCCAAATGCTACATTTGCTGCAATAACTGGCTCCAGGAATTGGGGGAAATAATAGCAAACTTCAAACTGAGTGAGTGGTAGATACAGAAGCTATATTTTGTTCATAATCACCGATCAATCCTTTTATTAGTTTGGATCCATTCTCCTTCCCTTTCCCTGCCCTCATTGATACTTTTTAAAGAGAAAAGCTAAAGGATAAAAAAAAGTGTATTTTTTCCCCCAAATCAAACCCGTACCCAGAATGTTAGCTGTTTGGAGTAAAATTTCTTAGATATAATACACACACACACACACACACACACACACACACACACACACACACAGAAAGCTACAGCGAGCAAGCGAGCGAGCGAGAGAGTATAATTAGCTCCTGGGCATGGGGGGAAATCTCAAAAATTACCCAGGAATAAGGGAAAAATGTCATTCTAGGGTTAGTCCTTTGAATTATTTAATAATTACATCTACAAAGAGAACACTAATTTACCCCATCAGTGAACATTTTGGAAACTATTTATTTGGTTTTAAAAATATAATCTTTAAAACATCCTCAATATGCACAAGAGAAGGGGAAAGATAAACACAGATGCTAAAGAAACAAACTGAATTGTGCTTTTTTCAGTTCTTCTAGTCATTTTTGCAAATTCCTTCAAAGTATGCATTTAGATCTTTTTATGTTCTGATTACATTCATCATTAAAACATTGGGTGAAATCCACCACTGCTACCATTGTGGAATTGGAGGTTTATGCTAGCTGCAAGAAATGCGTTTTCAGAATTCTTTGGTCGCATGAAGAATTCAGTTTGCCCACTGGCACTGCGAGCACCCATAAAATGAATTGGGGAGCATTGTAATGAAGAATGTTGTAGTGGAAACACACGGAGGAAAAACACAGTAACCAAAATTCTACAGATTTTACTTTATTTCTTATTGCCTAGATCATCAATTATATGAACTACACTTCATGTTGAAAATAAAACATATTCACAGAATATCTATAAACGTACTCGACCTTGACCTAGGAACAGACCAGGAAGAATGTAAGGGAATAAGAATTCTTTCCACAAAGATCCTCTTACTACCTTACAAAAACTTTAGTGAGGAATAAAAGGATGATGAAGACAATATTCTAATTTTCTGTAACACAAAGGACAAATGCTTGAAGGGAGATGGATACTCCATTCTCCATGATGTGATTATTATGCATTGCATGTCTATATCAAAATATCTTATGTACCCCATAAATATTTATACCTACTATGTATCCAATATTTTTTTAAGGATTTAAAGAAAAAGAAAACAATAAAAACACAATGTTCCAATACTCAAACCTTTCAGTGTAACTGAGAGATCTCATTAAGTACATTTACTAGCAAAATTTTACCCCAGGCAAGTCCCTTCCCTTCCCTAAGCCTCAGTTTTCTCACCTATAAGACGAGAAAGTTTTTGACCCCTTGACAGTTTTGGACCCCATGATCTGTAAGGGTCTGTCCTTAACAAATGGTTCTAAGATTATTTCCTCCAGGGCAAAAGACCTGGATATCCCCAGTAATTGCTATAAAACAAGGCCATAGGTTTCTTTCCTAACATAATGTCTACGTTCTATAACCCAATTCTTAGGCACTATCTACACTGCTATACTTAAAGGTTAATATTAAATGATGTCTTCTCCAATATGCTTTTATTAATTTCTCCAATCATAATTTTTCTCTTGTTACTCTTTGAGTGTGTGTATGTGTATATGTGTGTGTGTTACAGCACTTAATCATATTCTAGCTTTCAAGACCCCTCAGGTCAGTAACTTTTCCTTTGCTTTTCATTTCCTAAGTGCCCACTGTATAACAGGTTCTCAGTTAATGTTTGGGGATGTGAATATATATAGTTTTATTATGTTACAGTCTAAACGATATCCTATGATCACTTAAGATAGGTACATTTTTCTATCAGTTATACTTAATTGAAAATTTTAATATCAATAACTTACTAAAATCATTATATGCACATAAATATACCCTATAACTCATACATGTGTGTGTGTTGTATGTATTCTCCTACAATTAATCAATTCCATTCCTACATCTATACCCTTGAAAAATATTTTATGTATGTACACCAAAAGACATGTGTTCATAGAAGCATTCTTTGTTGTCATGAACCTAACCGTAAATAATTCAAATGTCTACTAATAGAACAAAAAAGTTATGGTATTTTTTATTCAATCAAAAATTGTATAGAATCGAAAATAATTATGGCTTCTGTATAAGATGGAGAAAATTAAAAGAGCACTACTCCCACCCATACAACAATTTAAAACAAGCCAGACAGTATGCAAATCTACAACTAGTTTTGAATCCATAGAGAACTGAGGCTGCAGAACAACCAACTACAGTAGTGTCCCTTTATCCATGGAAGATACCTTCCAAGACCGCCAGTAGATACTGAAACTATGGATACAACCTAACCCCTATACATACCGTTTTTTCCTACACATACATACTTATGATAAAGTTTAATTTATAAATTAGACACACAAAAAGATTAATAGCAATAGCTAATAATAAAATAGAACAATTATAGCAATATCCTATAATAAAAGTTACATGTATGTGGTCTCTCTCTCTCTCTCTCAATATTTTTTTGTAATGTAGTCACCTATTTTTGGACTATGGTTGACCATGGGTAACTGAGACTGCAGAAAGCAAAACTACTGATAAGTGGGGGTTGGGGAAACTACTGCAACCTGAAATCTAAGGAAAGATAGATGTCTCTGAGGAGAGACAGCACGTGAACACTTGCTTACCTAAGGCAGATGCCTCTGAATGCCATACTATTGGTAACAGAAAAAAATCACTACAGTTATTAACCAATTGCAAGAGACTAGTTGCAGGTTAGTATAAAAACACAGACTCTTTGGGCAGTGCAGATAGAAGGGAAATTTAACTTACACTCTTCTCCTCCGATCTCAGCAGATGTTCACACTAAAGACTTGAGGCAGAATAAGAGTACTGATAGACCAATGGAACAGAGCAGAGACCTCAGAATTTATACCACACATGTACAAGCATCTGATCTTCGAAAAACCTGACATAAAACAAGCAATGGGGAAAGGGTTCCTTATTTAATAAATGGTACTGGGGAAACTGGCTAGCCATATGCAGAAAACTGAAACTGGACCCCTTCCTTACATCTTACACAAAAATTAACTCAAGATGGATTACAAACTTAAATGTAAAACCCAAAACCATAAAAGCCCTAGAAGAAAACTTACGCAATAACATTCAGGACATAGGCATGGCAAAGATTTCATGAGGAAAATGCCAAAAGCAACCGCAACAAAAGCTAAAATTGACAAATGAAATCTAATTAAACTAAAGAGCTTCTCCACAGCAAAAGAAACTATCATCAGAGTGAACAGGCAACCTACAGAAAGGGAGAAAATTTTTGGAATCTATCCATCTGGCAAACATCTAATATCCAGAATCTAGAGGAATTTAACAAATTTAAAAGAAAAAACCTAATAACCTCATCAAAAAGTGGGCAAAGGATATGAATAGACACTTCTCAAAAGAAGACATTTATATAGTCAACAAACATATGAATAAAAGCTCAATGACACTGATCATTAGATAAATGCAAATCAAAATCACAATGAGATACCATCTTATGACAGTCAGAATGGTGATTATTAAAAAGTCAAGAAACAATATGTGCTGGCGAGGCTGTGGAGAAACAGGAACACTTTTACACTCTTGTTGGGAATGTAAATTAGTTCAGCCATTGTGGAAGACAGTGTGGTGATTCCTCAAGGATCTAGAACCAGAAATATCATTTGACCCAATAATCTCATTACTGGGTATATACCCAAAGGAATATAAATCATTCTACTATAAAGACACATGTGCCCGTAAGTTTACTGCAGCACTATTTTCAATAGCAAAGACATGGAACCAACCCAAATGTCCATCAATAATAGACTGGATAAAAAAAATGTGGTACATATACACCATGGAATACTATGCAGCCATAAAAAGGAATGAGATCACGTCCTTTGCAAGGACATAGATGAAGCTGGAAGCCATCATCCTCAGAAAACTAACACAGGAACAGAAAACCAAACACCCATGTTCTCATTCGTAAGTGGGAGTTGAATAATGAGATCACATGGACACAGGGAGAAGAACAACGTACATCTGAGCCTGTTGGGGGATGGGGGGCAAGGGGAGGGAGACCATCAGGACAGATAGCTAATATATGTGGGGCTTAAAACTAGACAAAGGGTTGATAGGTGCAGCAAACCACCAGGGCACACGTATACCTGTGTAACAAACCTGCATGTTCGCACATGTATCCCGGAACTTAAAGCAAAATAGAATAAAATAAAAAGCATAAAAAGGGTACTGATAAAGTATCTGTTGTGGTGCAGGCTTCAGGAGGGGAACAGCAGCAGCTCTGGGAAAGGCTTAATGCCCTGCCCATATACTTCTCCCAGATCATCCCTTTGGAATAAAGGTCTTCAGCCCCAGGAAAATCAGTGAGTCTTGTGGCTCTTAGGGTACCAGTGATAACTCATCATAGATAGGAAAAAAGAATATGAAGTGATTTTAGTCCTGGGGAGAGGCAGGATCACTGAAACAGCCTGCTTCTGAGACCCACAGCTACACTGCTGCTCTAAAACTGAAGGTAGCAGCAGAAAATGTCCCTCTGCCTCATAAGCATCAAGTAAAAAGTAACAGCAATCAAGTTCAATCACAATGGCTGAACTAATTTACATTCCCACCAACAGTGCAAAATTTGGGAGACAGACAAAAAAGAAGTTGTCTCTGAGGTACAGGCACAAAAAGAAGATCTAAATCTGAGGATGGAGCAAATACTGAGAAAGACCTTTTGGAAAACCACTCCCTACCACAAAGAAAAAGTAATGTTAGAGATATTTGAAATCTGTGGTGCACTAAGGGGAATCACAGCAGCAACAACAACAACAAATTCAAATCAAGGCCAACTGCTGACAAGACTGACAAAAACACTCCACATTAAAGGCCTAACAAAAGAAAAGGCATGTTCATTTACAGGTGTGAAATATATTAGCTTATCTTTATTATCCTACATAATACATCTGGCTTTTAACAAAAACTTACCTGGCATACCAAGAAGTAAAAATAACAACACACTGTCAAGAGACAAAGCAACAGACTGGAACAGACTCAGAAATAAGACCGATGTTGGACTGATCAGATAGGGAATTTAAAATAACTATGATTAATGTTTAAGGCTCTAGTGAAAAAGGAAGAAAACCTGTATGATCTCAAAGACCTAGAGACTGCCACATGAGAATATTTCTCATTCTGTCTTATGAAAATAAAATGAAAATGCTAGAAATGAAAATCATAGTAACAGAGAAGAAAAATACTTTGAATAGGCTCATAAGTAGACTCAACTGGGGAAAGAATTAGTAAACTTAAAGATAGGTCAATAGAAATTATAGAAAGAGTGAAAAGTAAGAGAACAGAGCATCAAAGAATTGTAGAAAAATATTAAGCCTGCATGTAGTTAGAACTCCAAAGAGAAAAGATAAAAGAATGAAGGCAACAAACCACCAAAACAAAATAAAAATTGAAGAGATAATGGCTATCTTCTAAGGAATAAACAACAAACTGAAGATAGAAGAGCCAAGAAATTAAGGGACTGACAAACAGAATCTATACAAACACTAAAACTAAAACCAGAAATCTAAAACTAAAAACCCGAATAAACATAGTTTCAAGCTGTTAGAAAAGAGACAAAGGATAAAAGCTTGAGAACAGTCAGAAAACAAAAATTCACACTGCATTGAAAGCAAGAAAGAAATTGACAGCAGACTTCTTGTCAGAAACTATGCAAGTGAGAAAACAATGAAGTGACATCTTAAAAGTGATAAAAGGAAAAAGGTCAACACAATTCTCTACTTGGTAAAAATATTTTTCAAATGAAGAATTAAAAACTGTTTCAGGACAGAATTAAAGAAATAGTGAAGGGAGCTCTTCAAGCAGAAGGAATATGGTACCAGACACAAATGTGGATTTAAACACAGAAATAAAGTGCTGAAAAAGCAGAAATGAATTAGCTTTTTCATTATTTTTAATTGCTCTAAAAGATAACTTTCTAAAGCAAAATTAGTATCAATGTGCCGTGTATTTATAGAATATATATTAGTAAAATGAATGACAACAAGAACATGAGAAGATGATAAGTACATTGAGAGTAACAATTGTAAGGTTCTGAAACTACTCAGACAGTGATATAATACTATTTGAAGGTAAACTCTAGTTAATTAAAGGTGTATAGTGCAAACCAAAGGGTAACAGTAACATTAAAATCAACAGTATAAATAATAAACAAATAGTGTAAATAAGATGGAATTGTGAAAAAACAATTCAAAGAAAGGCAGGAAGAGAAAAACATAACAGATGGAAAAGTATCAAAAGCTGATGGTGAATTTCAAACCAACTAGATCAATAATCTCATCGAATGTAAACAGTGTAAACACACAAATTAAAATACAGATGGTCAAAATGGATAAAATGAAAGACCTATCTGTCTAAAACCAAGCTACTTCAATTATAGAGACATTGATAGACTAAAACAAAAGGCTGGAAAAATACTTCGTTAACTAATAAAAGAAAATTAAATGAATATCATCTAAAGTTCAGAATAAGAATATTTTTAGAGTTAAAGAAGCATATTATGTAATAAGGAAGGAACTGAATATGGGCTTAAGATGATATAACAATCCTAATGCAGGTGCACTTAACAGTATGGCTTCAAAATACATTAAAACAAAAACCATACAAGTGAAAGGAGAAATAGACAAATCTACAATTATCCTCAGAGGCTTCAGTATCCCTCTAAGTAATTTACAGAAAAAGAAGATAGAAAATCAGTAAGAATAGTGAGAACTTGTACAAAACTGTTAGCCAAATTAACCTAATTGACAGCTATGGAAAACTTCACCTAACAATAGCAGAATACACATGTTTTTGAAATGTGCAGAGCATTAACCAAGATATACCATATTCTAGCACATAAAACAAACCTCAACAAATTTAGGTGAATTTAAGTTACACAAAACATGTTCACAGACCATAAGGAAATAAACTAGAAGTCAATAACAGAAAGGCCTAGAAAAAATATCCAAATATTTAAAAATTAAATAACATATTTCTAAATAAACCATGAGTCAAAAAAAATTTACCAGATAAATTAGAAAATATCTTGAACAAAAATGAAAACACAATATATCAAAATTTGTAGAATGCAACTTAAGCAGTGCTTTGAAATTGAATGTTTATATTAGAAAAAACAAAAGATCTCAACTCAACAATTGAATCTTTAACTTTAGGGAAATAGAAAGAGAAGAGCAAACTTAACTCAAGCCAGGCAAAAGTAGTAAAATAATAAAGAGCAGAAGTCAATACAATTGAGAGCAGAAAACCAATAGAGAAAATCTCAGTGAGACCAAAAGCTAATTCTTTTGAGAAAAAAAAAAATCACAACATTGATAAACTCTGTTCAGACTTACCAAGAAGAAAAAAAAGAAATAAGACATTAATTACAAATACCATGAATGAGAGAGGGAAACAATACCACAGTACTTACAGACATTAAAATGAGATTAAATGGACCAATTTTCTAAGAGATGCAAACTGTCAATTAACAAGAATAAAATTTGTAGATTAAAGCCTTCTAACAAAGAAAATTCCAGGTCCAGATGGCTTCACTGGCAAATTGTACCAAACATTTAAATAATAATACCAATTCCATACAAATTCTTCCAGAACATAAGAGAGGAAGGAACTCATCAATTCCTTTTATGAGGCCAGCACTGCACTGATACCAAATCTAGTCAAATATATCACCAAAAAAGAAAACCACAGTTTAGTATACCTCATGACACAAATGCAAAAACCCTCAACAAACTCCTGGCAAATCAAATCCAGTAACACATAAAATGAGTAGTACAACACAACCAAGGGGGGTTTATCTTGGGAATGCAAGGCTGATACAGCATTTAAAAATTAACCAATGTTATCTACCATATGAACCAGCTGTAGAAGAAAAGTCTTATTATCATACCGACTTATGTCTAAAGGTGATTGACAAAATTCAACATACTTTCATGATTAAACCTCCCAGAAAACTAGGAATAGAAGGAAACTTGCCCAGCTTAATACAGAGCATCTACAATGACCTTACTTCTAACATTACACTTAATGGCAAAAGGCTCAATGTTTTATCTCAGTATAGGGAACAAAGCAAAAATGTTCATGTTCACCACTTCCATTCAACAACTAACTGAAAGTCCCTAACCAGGGCAATTGGGCAAGAAACAGAAAAGGCATGACTTCAAATAATGAAATGAAACTGTCTACTCACAGAAAATGTAATTTAAATCTTTTAAAATGTTTATATATTTGGGGGTACAAGTTCAGATTTCTCACATGCATATATTATGTAATGGTGAAATTTGGGCTTTTAGTGCACCCATAACCCAAAGAGTTAGTACTGAACTGTATATGTATATAAAATATATATATATATATAAAACACAATTTTTTAAATTAAACCTTCCCCCAAATAAAAAAAAAAAAAAAAAACTACTAGAATAAATGATTTTAGCAAAGTCACAGCATACATGGGCAATATACAAAGATCAATCTTATCTCTATACAGTAGCAATGAATACTTGAAATTACATATTTTTAAATCACGATTTGTAAAAGCACCCCAAAACATGGAATACTTCATTATAAACCTTACAAAATATGTACAATATTCCTATGCTGAAAAATGTAAAACAATAATTAAAGAAATTAAGAATCTAAATAAATATAGACATGTTATATTCATGAACTGGAATACATAATTATTGGTTTTTTTTTTTTTCTTTTGAGACTGAGTCTGGCTGTGTCGCCCAGGCTGGAGTGCAGTGGCACGATCTCGGCTCACTGCAAGCTCCACCTCCTGGGTTCATGGCATTCTCCCGCCTCAGCCTCCAAGTAGCTGGGACTACAGGTACCCGCCACCACACCTGGCTAATTTTTTGTTTTGTATTTTTAGTAGAGACGGGGTTTCACCGTGTTAGCCAGGATGGTCTCGATCTTCTGACCTCGTGATCCGCCCGCCTCGGCCTCCCAAAGTGCTGGGATTACAGGCTTGAGCCACCGCGCCCGGCCACATAATTATTGTTAAGATGTAATTTCGCCCTAGATTTACACCTACATTCAACACAATTCTAATCAAAACCCCAGAAGGATTTTTGTAAAAACTGACAAACGAATTTTAAAATTTATAGCAAAGGTGAACTAACTAGAACAGCCAAACAATTTTGAAAAAGCAGAACAAACCACACTACCTGATTTCTAGATTTACTACAAAATGATAATGGCCCACACAGTGTGTGAACTGGAGAATGGACACATGTGTATTAATAGATTGATGGAGCAGAATAGAGAATCCAGAAATAGACCCACCTAGGGTTTATATGTCTATAACATGCATCTGATTTACAATCCACATGAGAGTAATTAAATTACAACAATTGGTGCTGGAATAATTGGACATCCCTATGGGGGGAAAAATGCCTGTATTCAAAATTTGATCACCTTATATAAAAATTAACTAAAAACAACAAAACACCTAAAAATAAAACCTAAAATCATCAAAGCTTCTAGAAGAAGATAAACTATGGCTATATTTCAAATGTTAGAAGAACTTCATGAGCATAACAGAACAAAAGAAAACTGCATAAAAGCATATACAACAAGCTGAGCATGGTGGCTCACGCCTGTAATCCTAGCCAAGGTGGGTGGATCACATGAGGCCAGGAGTTCAAGACCAGCCTGGCCAACATGGCAAAACCTTGTCTTTAGTAAAAATTTTAAAAATAGCCGGCTGTGATGGTGTACGCCTGTAATCCCAGCTACTTGGGTGGCTGAGGCACAAGATTTGCTTGAACCCTGGAGGCAGAGGTTGCAATGAGTTGAGATTGTGCCACTGCACTCTAGCTTAAATGACACAGCGAGACCCTGTCTCAAAAAAAAAAAAAAAAAAAAAAGCATATACAACAAAAGTAGTTAAAGCTAACATATGGTATTATTATAAGTCAGGACAGTGATCACTTTTAGGAAAAAAGAAAGGCATACAACCAGGTTGGCATGGAGAAAACTTCTGAAGTAATTAACTGCTAATATTTCCTCTTTTTTTAGGGTGGTGATTACAAGAGCGTGTTTACTTTTGATAATTTAGCCAAGTGTACATTTATGACATATAAACTTATCCATATGCAATATATATTTTATATTTTAAAGGTTTTTTTTTTTTTTTTTTTTTTGAGACGAAGTCTCACTCTTGTTCCCCAGGCTGGAGTGCGATGGCGGGATCTCAGCTCACATAAGCTCCACCTCCTGGGTTCAAGCGATCCTCCTACCTCAGCCCCTCGAGCAGCTGGGATTACAGGCGCCTGCTACCATGTCCGGCTAATTTTTGTATTTTTAGTAGAGATGGGGTTTCACCATGTTGGCCAGGCTTGTCTAGAACTCCTGACCTCAGGTGATCCACCTGCCCCGACCTCCCAAAGTGCTGGGATTACAGGCGTGAGCCACCGCGCCCAGCCATTAAAGCTATTATTTTTTAAGAAGACATTCATTGGGTGTCATTTGAAAGCCTTTTTCCTTTTTCAGAGACTCAGTTCTTTATATATAAAGTTCAACCTGACCATCCTAATTCCTTGCTTTGAGTCAAGTGGTAGCTTAGTGAAAGTTTCTTAAACTGAATTTTGTTGGTTTAATATTATATACTTGGGACTGACAGAGTAAATAACCTGCATTTCTATCATTGATTCCATGAGTTATAATGAAGAGTTAAACTTCACATAATACAAATAATACGTTCTATAAATGGATCCTAAGTAACACAGAACTAAGCATTCAAGAGAATGCCCTCAGACTACTATGTTGACTGTTTAGAGTTATTACTTTGTTCTATTTCAGAGAGATTGAAAACTAAGAGTCATAGTTACATCTTTTTATTTTTCTTTCTAATCTAAAAAATAAAACTGGGAACAAGAAAGACTTTCAGAAAAAAAAGAACTAAGATAAAATGCTAACAAATACTAACACCGGTCCATGTGACATAGGAATATGCTAAAATCAAAATGCAATGAATTCCTGCAGTTACCATTCAAACTAGCAATCCTACTTTTAACACCATGAAGAGGGGCAATAGCTACTTGGATAATTCCTCACAATTCTGTAAGATATTATGCTATTCACAAAAGGTAAGAACAGTCATTATCTATCCAACTCCATCCTAGTCAGGATATCAATGCATGCACTATTACTCTCGTTAGAAGAGAGAAGAAAGAACTGAAGCACTGAGCACTTAAGATCTACCCAAGGTCACCAGCAAAGAATGGCAAAGTGGGGAAAAGTGCACTGGACTAAGAGTCAAGACATCACGGATCTGGGAACCACTCTGGTACTAACTAGCTGAGTGTCTACAAAGATTCGCTATTTATAGAATTAAAAGTTTGGCCCAATTCAGCTACTCATAACTGTGGGCAGCAGCTTCTTGCTGGGCCTTGAGGCAGGAGTCCTCAGATAAATGCATCATCTATGGACTAAATAAAATAACAAATACATAATAAATAAGCACCAAAATAACACGCCTTGAGCACTGTTTATAGACGTATGTACCTCTAGTTTTCAATATATATTGAAGCTATTGTAAATAATAAAACACATATTACTTTTACAGAATATAGAATTCATTACAGATTTCTGTCAGTATTGCATGTATATCAACATATATTAACGGTATAATTTATATTACATGGGTGTTGATAATAAAATAATCTCTGAAGGCTCTTCCAATTTGAAAATGCTACATTGCAAAGCCTAGGACAGACGATTTTATGACAAAATCTAGGGCTCTTGGCCAGGCGCGGTGGCTCACGCCTGTAATCCCAGCACTTTGGGAGGCTGAGGCGGGTGGATTACGAGGTGAGATCGAGACCATCCTGGTTAACACGATGAAACCCCGTCTCTACTGAAAAAATACAAAAAAATTAGCCAGGCATGGTGGCGGGCGCCTGTAGTCCCAGCGACTCAGGAGGCTGAGGCAGGAGAATGGCGGGAACCCGGGAGGCGGAGCTTGCAGTGAGCCGAGATCGCGCCACTGCACTCCAGCCTGGGCGACAGAGCGAGACTCCGTCTCAAAAAAAAAAAAAAAAAATTCTAGGGCTCTTCATTCCATAGCAATGGTTTTTAGACGTTTAGCACTGGGAACCTTTGTTTAATCTCAAGCCCAAAGCCCAACATGAAATGCAGGTACAAATTGGTCCACTCTGTTCAATCAGGGTATGTGTGAGTTTGGAGAAGAGGAAGGGGAGGTAAGGTCACGGAGAGCTCTGCCAACTGGTCAAGTTCTCTAAGAAACCCCCAGGGATCTGTGGAAGGGTTCCAAAGTAGCCACTGACAAAGGGTTAAAGCTCATATAACTTCCAATACACTAATAAGGAAAACATGAATAACCAAACCAAAAAGAAACAAAACAAAACAAAACAAAACAAAAAATGGATAAAGGACGTGAATAGGCAAGCAGTTACTAAGCATAGGAAATGATGCTAAATCCACCAAAAATCATAAAAATGCAAATACAAACAATGAGATTCCATTTTTAGACAATCTTCTTGGCAAAAATTTAAAAGATGGAACATGTTCAAGGTTAATGAGAGTGTGGGGAATCAGGCATTCTTACATACCATTGAAAAGAATAAATTTGGGTTCACTTTTAGAGAACTATTTCAGTAGGTATCAAAATGGAAATATACATACACTTCTGACTTAGCAAACCCATTTTACAAATATATCCTGCAGAAAGTTTCAACATTTCTTGAAGATAATTGCACAACGATATTTGCTTTTAATAGCAAAACAAAGGAAACAATGTTAAATACTAATCAGTAGAGAAATGACTAAGGGAGTTATGGTTCATGTATCCTATAGAATTCTATGACATCATTAAAAATACTTAGACCCATATATATTATTATTTTTAGAAATATATCAAGCATACATTCTTAGGGAAAACAAAGAAGCAAGATGCAGAACAATGTGTATACTACTATGTGTGTATACATATGCACATATATACGTTTATAATACACAACAGATTCTGGAAGGAGGTATACCAACTGTTAGTGACTTCCTCTAGAAAGAGGAGTTGAAAACAGTTTCACTCTTTAGATATTTCTGCATAACTTGAGTTTTTACTAGAAGAGGAATCACTTTTATAATTAAAAACCAAGAAGAACATTGCACTGTATAGCCTGCTGCCTCTCTACATATAAGTTGCCTGAATGAAGAAACTAAAACCTAAGTTAAACTTTAAGTGCAAGACACGATTCTGAACCCAACTTTTGTACCTTTCTGTTGATAGAGACTATAACATTAAGGTAACAGGCACGCTTTATGAAAAGGTAAGCATTTGCACATTCTGAAGACAGAAAACATGACATACTTCTATGGTGGAAAGAAAAAGGAGTTTAACAATAAAAAAAAAAGATTTAGTAACGATAAAGAGCTTCCTTAAAATAGCAAGTCACTGTTAAAATAATTAATAGGGCAAGGAGGACACAGGAATGGAAAGCAGTGAATGGCAAAGCTGAGACATTTGCAGTGATCCCCATGTCAAACTTCAACAATTCTTGCAAAAAATATCTCTGAGGAAAAGTGGGTCAGCATACAAGTCCATAACAAGAGAGCTTTAAATTTTAAGTGGTTTTGTATCCATCGCGAATGTAAAGGTTAAACAGGTATTAAAAGAGCAATAATTCTTTCTGATTAAATTTTTATCCAAAGATAGAGTAAAAGGTTCAAGATGAAGTCAAGACTTTATTAGTTACAGAAGAGGCTGTGAGAGTAAAACTCTTAACTGGCTGAGTGAGAGCTTCTCTTTATTTATTTTTTAAGCTAAAGGTGATGTAGAATTGGAATGTTCTTGCTGCGGCAGGCTGAATGAAAACACGATAAAAGGCAGTTGACTAATTCTGGATTATTTTTATTATTGAGAAGATTTGGCTCACACTGAAGAGGAAAGAAGCAAAACAACCACACACATGTAGCTGAACTGGCAATTAAATCATTATTCATCACAAATAGTTAATCACCCTTTTAAGTGAAGAGGGTGGAACCCACACTGCAGCTGTATTTTAAGATACTGAGCAAGAAAATTCACCAGCAAGTGACAGAGTTCATAAAGTTTAAACATAAAATCTAAACAGAGGCTTCATAGACGGTGAAATCTCCCTTCTCTTAGCATCGTTCTCTTATTCCTATTCAGCCTCTTCCCAGCGTGGCCTTCCCACGTTGTTACGAGTGCTCCACAAAGCCAACACATGGCTACATTAATTAAGGTCTCTCTAAAGTGTTCCTGGACACCAGAAACTACATTATCTGTTTCTCTCCCCGCACTAAGCAGTACCGAAAGCCATTGTACCCCATATGATAAGAAGTACATGAAAGAACTGTATGTCCAGGGCAGAGCCACCAGGATGAACACAGTTAGAGCTGGAAACCTGACCTGTGAGGAAAGATAAAATGAACTTAGGATGTTGAGACTGAAGAGACAGCAGCTTAGGGAAGAATAAAAATTTATCTTTGAAGATCAGGGAGACATCTTTGAAAGTCTCAACAGGCCTTACTATGTTCCTGGAGTAGGCTAGATTTATGAGTCGCATTGTCTATTAAGTGGTAATTTGATACTGAGAAGTATCAAGAAAGGAATATCAAGAGTATAGGCCCTGCCTGACTGCCTGAGTTGAAGTCTGAGATCCCCTTATATCTGTGCCAACTTCAACTAATTAGTAAATCTAAGTTTCCATTTTCTCCCCTATTATATAGAATGGGCCAGAGTGCCCGTTTCATAGGATGAAACGTACTACCAGTAAGTATCACTATTAAATTTGTCATTACTACTTATATTTTATATGTCATGCAAACATTCAGTGTCAACCACAGACATGCACATGTGTGAAGGATATAAAGTGTTCTTCCTGACAACCTGACATGAGTCAGGCCCTACACCAGGAACTGTCTTGTAAGTTTTCTTACTTATTCATTACCAACAAGATATTCCCATTCTTCTGGTGAAAAATTCAGAAGGTTCAGAGTTGTAAAGAAACTTGTCCAAGTTCATAAGCAAATGCTTTCATCATAGAGTTCAATGTGAGCTTAATTCAACCTCAAAGCATTTTTTTCCCACCAGAAGGAGTTCTGGGAAACACAAAGAGAAAAGTTATAGACCCTTCTCTCAAAAGTTTCTCATATAAGGAATATAATACATACACATATAAATGCATAGGTATATAAATTAATGTATATCAAAAAATGAGCACAGCAAGGAGTGACTACTTCCATCTGGGGAGCAAAGGGAATCTTCAGAGATTAGATGACGTTGGAATTGGCCATGTAAGATTTAGACATAGAGATGTGGGAAAGGCATTTCAATGTAGGGGACAGAATGAAGAAAAGCCAAGTCAGAAAAGGATGGGAGCTTTAGGGGAACACATGGCAGGTCAGGATGGCTAGCGTGTAGGATGTGTCAGATGAGATCCAATAATCTGGGTCAGATGCAAGGCTTCGATCTCTCCAACTCTTCTGTATCTAGAAGTCTAGAAGATTCTGAGATTTTGATCTGTAGGAGCAAACAGTCATTAGGCAGCATGGGCGGGATGGACTGGAATAATGGCAAATGCCTTTCTACTACTTTAAACATATCCCAGTCCTCTTGTGTGGGATGCATTACTTCCCTCAACCTATGAAGTAACAGACTTAGGAAGAACACTTTAATAGCTTCTAGCAAATCCATGACAAAAACAGACTTCTCGCCCTATTGACTTCTGTCCTCCCCTGCTGTGTTAAGTTACCAGAGCCTACAGTAACCAGCTGCATAGAGCCCTGCTGTGTTTGTATTTGCAAGAAGGAGGAAGAGGAGGAGGAGGAGGAGCAGGAGGGGAAAAGAGCTGAAGACAATTCCCTCTAACAGCTATTCTATTCATTGGGAAGAAAATAAAATCAACAAATTTGTTGTCAGGGCAGAGTCTGTGGAGATGGAAGCCTTGAGTTCCTACAATTTTAAAGTTAGTGGAAGTTTTACGAGGGAAAGACAGGTCATATCAGGGGGCAGGAAACGGGATGAAGAATAAGATACCTGGTTCAATCAGAAGGATGTTTTGAAGACTATGAAGAAGGGAGGACTGCAATGGGGTCTGTATAGAAAAATGGAAAGTATCCTGGCCTAGGAATCGGAAGGCTGTGATCTAGATCTATTTCCCAAAATAATTATCAAAAAGTTGTAGATAAGATGGAATTGGCTAGCAAGGAAATATGGTTCAAATCCAGTGTGTCTTTCTACTAAATCATGTAGTAGAAAATGCAGACCGGGCTCCTATTTGGAACAGGAAACACCTTTCACTCTTCAGGTCATGATCTTAACTAAACATGGTTTCTTCATGCTCATCTTACTTTCAGCTCTGGGAAGCGATGAGGAGAGTTGGAGAGATGATGAATACATGGTGTGTGGCTAGAAACCACAACACTTAGGGAAAAGGTTCCCCCAGTTACTTACTCATGATGTTGCTTCCATAGCTCCCCTATTGCCAAAGACCTTTCAGGAAACGCTTGTAATGGATGGGTGGTGTAAAATAATAAAATGGCTAGGCTTTCCTGTACTTTTGGGAAATAGGCCAAAATGCTTAGCAAGGCCTAAGTCCTTGACGGTTTATCTCTCCAAACTCATCCTGCATCATGCTTCTCCCTCAGTCTCTGAGCTCTGACCACACTGGCCTTCTTTCAGTTCCTCAAATCGGCATGCTGCACTGTCTGGAGACGTCTAAACTCCTACTCACTCCTCATAGCTCAGTAAGGTATCACTTCCTTAGGAATGCCTGTCTTCATCTCTGTCTAGGTCAGGTTCCTGTGTTTTAATTATCTTAGGACTATACTCCTTTCTTTTTTTTTTTTTTTTTTTTTTTTGAGACGGAGTCTGGCTCTGTCGCCCAGGCTGGAGTGCAGTGGCGCGATCTCGGCTCACTGCAAGCTCCGCCTCCCGGGTTCAAGCGATTCTCCTGCCTCAGCCTCCTGAGTAGCTGGGTCTACAGGCGCCCGCCACCGAGCCCGGCCAATTTTTTGTATTTTTAGTAGAGATGGGGTTTCACCATGGTCTCGATCTCCTAACCTTGTGATCCGCCCGCCTTGGCCTCCCAAAGTGCTGGGATTACAGGCGTGAGCCACCGTGCCCAGCCCTTAATATTCTCTTCTAATTTTAATTCACAGAATCTGGCATAGGATCTCTAGGCTTTAGAGCCTGGTGGAACCACTGGATGGAACAGGACAGAATCTCTGAATCCCCACTGTAATGTACTGGCTAAACACTCACAGGGGATTTTATCAGACAAAAATAAACTTGCATTGTGTTAAATCACTGAGATTTAAAAATTTGTTGGCTACAGGAGTTAGAATCACTTGCTCAAACTAAGACATTAAGAAAATCACATGTATTTTTTAATGTTATCTTTCCTGGTAACACTTTGGGTAAAAACTTAAAGGTAGATTTCATTAATCAAATTTACTTCTTTTTTTGTTTTTGTTTTTGTTTCGTTTTTGAGATGGAGTTTTGCTCTGTCGCCAGGCTGGTGTGCAGTGGTGTGATCTCAGCTCACTGCAACCTCCGCCTCCCAGGTTCAAGCAATTCTCCTCCTCAGACTCCTGAATAGCTGGGACTACAGGCGCACACCACCACGTCCAACTAATTTTTGTATTTTTAGTAGAAACGGGGTTTCACCCATGTTGGCCAGGCTGGTCTCGATCTCCTGACCTCGTGATCCCCCTGCATTGGCCTCCGAAAGTGCTGGGATTAAAGGCATGAGCCACCGTGCCCGGTCTCAAATTTACTTCTAACATGGCTTGCTACCTACCCAGTCCTACTGCTCCATGGTTTCTGTAGGTTCCTGGGGCTGAGGATAATCTTGGGGCCATTTTTTTCTGGCTCCTGTCCAGTAAAGAAAAGAACCTTTGTCATGGTGAGGTCATTGGCAGCCTCTGTCAAAGACCTTCCTTAGTGAGGTGCACAAGGACCCCCAGAGGTAGCCCTTCTCAGCCTGTATTAGTTGATAACAAAGTCTTTTTTGTGCTGAATCTCAAATCTCCTCGATGGCTTTTTCTAACAAATCATTTTTCTAACACAAGGAAATGGGTTTGAAAAAGATCACTGTTTTTCCATTTGCCCCTCCTTGCCCTCTAATATGAATCCAGCTAACTATAAATTGGGAGCGAGACAAAGGTAGGAGAGTCACTTAAATTGCAGTTTCAGAATATGTCAGAAAATTTGAGAACAAAATACAAATTCACCTTTTATGCTGGTGATACTTTGGGGACTGGCGAGTTCTCCTTCCTACAAATGAGCCATTAAAAGTCTGACTTTTATGTAATATTTGTTATTAAATGATTAGAAGTAATAATAAAATGTCCATGTCTGTGCCTCGCTTTTAGAAATTCTGATTTTATTGTTCTGGGGCAGAGATTTGGGCATCAGAATTGAAAAAGAAAATTCTCCTGGTGATTCTCATATGCAGCTAGAGTTGAGAACCAGTGAGATATACCTCTGTGTAACTATCAACTGTCAATACAAATTATCCATGTATAAATATTGTACTGCAGGGAATAAAATGTAATATGCTTACAAAGAGACCTCTCTGAAACAGCTCCTAAAATCAGGCTGAATTCATTGCCTGAAGAAAAGCATCCTTTCTTGTCATGATTTCTGCTCTTTATTAAAGCATCGTAAGTTGGAGATATGAAGAGTCTCAATGAGGCAGTCTTGGCTGGAGGGAAACTAAGGCAAGGATTCGTATCCTCCAAAGGAAACTACATACAAAGTCACTTCATTTACCACATATAAGAAGCCCAGACTCCCTTACAAACATGGGAATATGAGCTCCACAAGGGCAGAGACTAATGGACCTGGTTCCCACCTACAATACTGACCCTAGCACCTACGGGCACACCTTCTTAAAGATTCTTTCACTGATATTAAACCCAATTAGATGGGAGGCTAGAAAAGCTACCCATTTACCATACAGAGAGAGGACAGCTTCCAAGAAGGCCTGGATATCCTTCTGCTAATTAATAAAGCACATATACTCCCACATGAGTAGGCTTTACTTCAAGGACAGGCTGGTGGCTTACTCTTACGTCAGAACATCATTGAAACGATAGGTTAGATCCCTGATGTGGGTCTCAATTTTGCTATCATTATAATGAGAAAGTGGCCAGGCACGGTGGCTCATGCTTGTAATTCCAGCACTTTGGGAGGCTGAGGCGGGAGGATCACCTGAGGTCAGGAGTTCAAGACCAGCCTGTCTAACATGGCGAAACCCCAACTCTACTAAAAATACACAACTTAGCTGGGCGTGGTGGCAGGCGCTCATAATCCCAGCTACTAATGAGGCTGAGGCAGGAGAATCGCTTGAGCTCAGGAGGTATTAGTTGCGGGAACAGAGATCGTGCCACTGCATTCTAGGCTGGGAGACAAAGCAAGACTTCATCTCAAAAAAAAAAAAAAAAAAAGAGTAAAGGAGAAAGGGAGGCTTGACTAATCTTTATAATCTCTTCCTTCTAGATTGATATATACAAAGTAACCTCTCTGGGCCTCTAGTACTGTCTGCCAGCCCCTCTGACACTGACAGCCACCACAGCTGGGCTTCCTGTGATGTGGATGGGTGCCCACCAGAGGGACTAGAGGCATACTGACTCGCAGTGCACGGCCCTGTCTTCTTCTCCTCTGTGGAAGCTTCAAGATTCTGTCTCTTTTACTCTTCTTCATAAAAATCTTCCTTCACACTAAAAAGTGAGGAGACTTTAAACTATATCCAGCATCATCTTAACCTTATACTCTCCATACAGCTGACACTTACTTAAATGCTATGCCTCCCAGTATTCCACAAGTCTTGTGATCAGGGTGGGTGACTGAGCAGAGGGAACTCACTCTGATTTTACTTTCTTTACTTTTGGTTTCAATCACATTATGAATGAATGGGAAAAAAGAAAGTAAATTCATCTAATGTATTCTTACTTGTTTTTGTTATTTTTACCTTTGCCTCACAATCAACCAGGTTTGTGTACACCTAGAAAAAACACTGTGGGCTTTTAGCTGGTTTGCACTGAACTGCACTGCATCAGAGAAGCTGGTCCTGCCAGCTGAACAGCAGTCCTTTGAGAGAAGAGGGAAGGGGCAATTCTAAAACGCTGCCAGTGAAGATTTTACTGGGACCTCAACAGAAAGGTAGGATTTGGATTGTTGCTTTTCACCGGCAGCAAACCTGGTATGTCCAGCACAATTTGAGGAGGCAGCCGTGAGCCTACATTAGGCAGGCAAAGGCGGTGAGTATGGTGCTGCTCCCAAGAGCTGTAAATGTTGCCTGTCACAGGCTGAATCCATCTGATTGGAGCTGAAACTAGGAAGGATGAAAAACATTTCTCCAAGCGGGAACCATTCCAGGTGTTCTCTCCTTTCCCTGTTACACAAAATCTTGAAGGGCGTTAAGTTGTTGACTCGTATCCTGTCCCACAAATCCTGAGAATAGGATACACACGATGAAGCTACACATGGCAGCATTTGGGTGACAGAACAGAACCAGGAGGACGGCAGTGGGAAAGAGGATGACCTGGTATAGTAGCAAAAATGGGGCACTTGGTTGGGTTCAGAAGACCTCAGGGTCTGTGTTGTCTTAGGCGTTTGCTTGCTAGAGCTCATCCATTCCAACACTAATGGAGCATCTACTATGTGTTAGGCACCAGGTAATGGCAGGGGATTTAATAGTGTCCTCACCACAACAGGGGGACAGAAATTTTCCCTGTCCTCAAGGAATGGGATGCAGACAAACAAAACCAAAATCCATACTAAAAAAATAACAGGTGCTGTGAAGGCAGACATGCAGCATGCTCTGAGCAGGGCATATGAACAGGACAGCGCAATCTTACGAAGTCAGAGCGGGCTCCATGGAAGAAGTGAAATATCAGCTGAGACCTGAAGGATGGCAAAGTACTGGCCAGGCACAAGCCCAAGACGAGTGTTCTAGGTACAGAAAGATCACACACAAAGGACTAAGGATAGACTAATCATGGGGCAATGGAGAACAAACTGTAGTTCCATGTGTTTGCATCATAGAGGTAAAAAAGAAATGAGGCTAGAGAGATACAAAAGCATTTCCTCTCAGTCATTTAATTGCTGGAACCTATTCATTCAGAACATACATCAACAACACATGGCCAGTGACAGACGATCACATAAACAAGAGATGTATAAACGTGAAGAAGTTTAGCTTTTATATACAGAACAACTAGAGACAGAGCATTGGGAAGAGGGGCCCATTGAAGAGTTTTAAATAGGGAAGCAACAGAATGAGGTTTGAATTCACAAAGACCATTCACTTTTCCTTTAGGAAGTTATTCAGCGGTAAGAGGCAAGCGTGGAAATGTAGGTGGCAGAAGGGCTGGACAGAATGCAGAGTGAGTGTGCACTAATTTCTCCCAGAGCAGGACCTTGATCTGCAGAATGACCATGTTCCTGAGAGGCAATGGGTGGTCTCTAGGGGCTCTTCCACTCTGAGGCCTACATTTCGTGATTGCCGACAGATTGCAAAATACAAGAAAAGTCAAAGGTAAGTCACCTGCTTGTCCATTATGTTTTGGGGCTGAGGGCAAGGCTTCTGCCTAAGCAGGATTAAGGTTTTTTGACTTTTGAAGTCACATAAATCTAAAGCGTCTAAAGTATTTTTCTAAAGTGTGTGTGTTTTTTTTAAGACTTCTCTACTTGGGTCAATTAAGTTGGTCAAAGCAGTGAAAAACACCATTGCTACCTGGAATAAGAAAAGCTGAATTCTACGCTGTATGCTAACTTTTTTTTTTTTTTTTTTTTTTTAGATGGAGTCTCACTCTGTCACCCAGGCTGGAGTGCAGTGGCCTGATCTTGGCTCACTGTAATCTCCACCTCCTGGTTCAAGCGATTCTCCTGCCTCAACCTCCCGAGTATCTGGGATTACAGGTGCCCACCACCACACCTGACTAATTGTTGTATTTTTAGTAGAGACAAGGGCTTTACCATGTTGGCCAGGCTGGTCTCGAACTCCTGACCTCAGGTGATCTGTCTCCCAAAGTGCTAGGATTACATGCACGAGCTACCGTGCTTGGTCTGTATGTTAACTTTTAAAACACACAACACACACACATTTATTTATTTAAAAATTCAAAAATTCAACAGGCATAGAAGGGTACAGAATGAAAAGTAAAACTCTTTTCCAGAGATAATCACTAAAAGATTGAGTAATGCTTATATAGGCATGGCATGTATCAGATTGCTTATACATGCCTGTATAAGCATGTACACACACACACACACACACACACACATTCACATATAAACACCCATGGTCGAAGTTTTTCTTCAAACACAAATCAGATCCTTTATGTCCTATTTAGCACCTTGTTTTTTCTTAAAATAGTTTTTTTAAGGTGTCTTTTATTAGCATATAAGGATTTGTCTTATTTTTCTGATAGCCTCCATGTTATTATTGTATGCAGTTGCCATATTTTATTTTAGTAGTCCTTTTATTCTACCATAAAAATGTTGCAATGTGTTTTCTGGAACAGAATGCCTCTGTGCCTTTATGCAAACATACCTACTGTCTGAAATTGAGTTGCAGGGTCAAAAATAGTACACACTTAAAATTTTGAAAGATAGTGCTAAGTTTTGTTTTTAAAAGGTTGTATTAATTTGTACTCCTAGCATGAGCTCCTGTGAGTACATGCTTCCCATACTTTTGGCAATACTGAGCATTGAACTTGTAAATGCTGGCTGGTCTGAGAATGAAAAAATAATATTTTAAACTGTATTTCTTTAAATAAGTTGAACATCATTTCATTGGCTCATTCATTATTTTTATTTCCTCTTCTATGAATTGCCTGTTGATAGGTTCACTCTCTTTATCTAATAAATGATTCTTTTAAAAGCAAATTTTATGAGATTTTTAAAATATATAATCAAAATTATTGGCATCAGTGTTGATTATTCCTGTAAACATGAATAAGTCCCCGAGCCGGTTTCCAACTTTGTGAGGATTAAATGAGAAAATGGGTTTGAAAGCACATCGAAAGCTGGACAGCACCATAGACACATAATTCTTGTATATTATGAAGATTTATTTACATGAATGTTTGGAATTATTGTACATACATAATCTGGCCACACCACGTGGCAGAATGAGGTAAGTGCTTACTGTCATAAAGTATAAGACCCTTTAAGGGAATCTGAGTAGCTCTTTTTGAATTAAATGTACAGGCTTGGTCAACTTCCCAAGGCCAGCCCCCTAGGCCCAGCTTTCCCGATATTCAGTTCGGT
This sequence comes from Rhinopithecus roxellana, assembly GCF_007565055.1. Lineage (NCBI taxonomy): Eukaryota > Metazoa > Chordata > Mammalia > Primates > Cercopithecidae > Rhinopithecus > Rhinopithecus roxellana. Next base: position 154,421,243 of record NC_044549.1, read on the forward strand.
GTACTTTCCACTAAATCAGACGTTATAATAACTGTTCAACAACAACAACAAAAAGCGTTCCAGAACATTGCAATAAAGTGACTATCGCAATAAAGTGAGTCACACTTATTTTTTTTGGTTTCCCAGTGCACAGAAAGGTTATGTTTACACTACATGGTAGTCTATTAAGGGTGCAATAGCATTATGTCTAAAATAACAATGTACATACCTTAATTAAAAAATACTTCGTTGCTAAAAAAACAACAACAACAACAACAAAAGACTCACTAAGGATGAGGTAACACATTCAGTAAAAATAACTGAGGTTAGTGGCCACAGACTGGGAGGAACAGCAAGGTCTACAGGGATGGAGTCAGCAGGCACAAGAGCAGCCACAAAAATGAGAAGGGGCCTCAAAGACTGATGACGCAACACGGGCAGTCAGCATAAGTTAGACCTTGATTCATTCCGGTCTATACTATGTGGGAAAGATGAAGAAAATGGAAAAAACAAAAATGAAATGAGTGCTGGCAAGATTCACAGGAAATGACTAAAAGGTTTAAAGCTGACAGGCTGTGCTGCAGGGTTGTAGGAACCAGAACCATTTAGCCAGGATGTGATCATTTACCCCACTGCTACCCCTTTGATGCTTTTACAAAAGGTTCTGTAGTCAGTGATGTCATCCTTGTTCAACTCAGTACAGCCCCAGAGTCAAGAAACACTTACTCGGTGCTTACTGTAGGATGTGATAAGAAACAAAATATCAACCCTTCCCTTAGGAAAAATGTACAGCTACTGAGGTATGTGACAAATATATAGGTAATTTAAATACAGTCTTCTAAATGCTATGATGAGGAAAAAAAGAGGATGCTATTATTAGATGATGGGGAGGATAAGGTACAAGAATCACACATACTCTTGAGGGAAAAGTGATGTCTAAATGGAGGCCCGAAGGAAGAGAGTTTTTGGCTAGGTGATGGGGATGGAGATGGGAAAGTTACACATTCCATCAAGGACAAGTGTTTACACAGCCCCAGGCATGAGATAATCCCTCTGTTTTGGGTGTGTGTTTAGGTATGTGTGCACAACTGGACGTGCCTGTGTGTGCATGTGGCTATGAGCTCTTCACATGGTATTGTGAGGAGTATGAACTGTCTCTTCAAAGTAATGAAAAGTCACTAGAAAACACTGAAGGAACTTGCCTCATAAATGAAAGAAGATATAAAGGAAGCCAAATTATTATACCAGAAATTGGTTAATAACTGGATAAGAGGGGAGACTGAAGGAAGAGGAAGGATCCATGTCAGCTCCTGTGCCTTTGGTTGGAGCAACAAGGTAAAGCCATTCATGGAAAAGGAACACAGAGAGGAGCAGGTTTAAAAGGAACACCCTGGGTTCTGTCTGAAACTGTTGCATTTGTGGGCCTATGGGCCTATCTCTGAAGACTGCAGGCTAAAATGATAGATACATATCTGGAACTTTCAGAGAGATCCCGTCTGCAGATTTTGGCCAGAGAGTTCTCAGCACACAGACGATATTTGTACTCATGGAAGCAGATGAAATAACTCAGGAGTACAGATTGAGACAAGAAGAGAGATTAGGGCAGAACTCAAAAGAAACGGTGAATTTAAGGAACGAAGAGAGGAAATCTATTAAAAAGGGTAGAAAGCTGTATACAGTGATAGGAAGAAAACCCCGAGTGTATGGTGCTATAGAAGTCAAATGAAACAAAGCAGATAGTGTCAACATCTTTAAATGCTGCAAGGGCTTGAGAATGATAAGGACTGAAAAGTCTTCAGTGTATTAAACATCAAAGAGGTCACTAGTGATATTCAGAAGTGTGGTGTAAGTGGAGAGGTGGGGACAGAAACTGAATTACAGGGAGCTGAACTGTGGGGTAGAGCAAAGACAATACAGCTTAGATGCGCGCGCGTGTGTGTGTGTGCGTGCGTGTGTAAGAGAGAGATCTAAAGTTGTAAAAGAGTTTGTAATTTTAATTTTTAATTTACATTTAATTAATTTTTTCAGTTAATGTAGGAGTTCTGTTTCAAATCTAAAAATGCCTTTTCTATAAATTAAACTTTAAATTTTCTTACAATTGTAGATTCATATGAAGTTGAAAGAAATAATGTAGAGATCTATGTATCCTTTATCCAGTTTACCCCAACAACACCACCTTGTAAAACTATGGTACAATATTACAGCCAGGATATGACATTGATATAGTCTATCAATCTTATTCTGATTTCTCCACTTGCCTGTATATATGTGTAAGTGCATGCAGGTATGTGTGTATTTGATTTATGTAATGGCACTGCCTGTATAGATTAATGTATCTGCCACCATGGCAAAGATACAGAGCAGTTCCATCACCACAATGATCCCTTCTACTGTCCTTTTATAACCATAGCTACTCCACACCCCCAATTCCTAATCCCTGACTTCTTGCCTCCCATCCCTAACTCCTGACAAACACTAATCTGTTCTCCATTTATACAGTGTTGTTTCAGGAATGTTATTTATAGAATCATACAGTATGCAGCCTTTTGCCTTTCCCACTCAGTATAATTCTTTTGAGAGTCACCCAAGGTGCTGCATGTAGCAACAACTCCTTCCTTTTATTGCTAAATCGTATCCCAGGGTAAGAATGTACCACAGTTTAACTACTCACCTGTTGAAAGACATCTGGGTTGTTTCCAGGTTGGGAATCTTACAAATATAGCTGCTATGAACACATATTTGAGTAAACACAAGTCTTCATTTCCCTGGGATAAATGCCCAGGAGTGCAACAGCTGGGTCACATGGTAGTTGCAGGATTAGTTTTAAAAGAAGAAATTCCCAAAACTTTCTCTAGAATGGTTATTCCATCTTACATTCTCATCAGCAAAATATAATTGATGCAGTCTCTCCACATCCTCTTCTGCACGGACGTTTTTTCGTTTTTCGTTTATTATTTTTGAGACGGAGTCTCACTCTGTGGCCCAGGCTGGAGTGCAGTGGCATTATCTTGGCTCACTGCAACCTCTGCCTCTCGGGTTCAAGCAATTCTTCTGCCTCAGCCTCCCAAGTAGTTGGGATTATAGGCACCTGCCGCCATGCCCAGGTAATTCTTTTGTATTTTTAGTAGAGACAGGGTTTCACCATGTTGGCCACGCTGGTTTTGAACTCCTGACCCAAAGTGACCCACCCGCCTCAGCCTCCCAAAGTGCTAGGATTATAGGCATGAGCCACCAGGCCCAGCCTGCACTGATGTTTAATATCATTAGCCCTTTGAGAAAAGCAAGCCAAAACTGTAATGAGATAATTACTACACGCCTATCAGAATGGCTAAGATAAAAAGTAGTAACAAAACCATCATGGTACCTATTTGAGACATGTCAGCACACTGATGGTATCTAAAAGCTTGGGAGGATATGAGGGTGACTAAAGAGAAAATTGAGAAAGAAAATGATCCCAGAGAAACTGGACAACGTAGGAGTCAGGGAGAGTACAAAACAGCAAAGGTAACTGAGACGTAGGTAAACAGAAAATCAGGAGGCTGGTCCTGTAGAAATAATGTGGAGATTCCTTAAAGAACTAAAAGTAGTACTACCATTTAATCCAGCAATCCCACTACTGGGTATCCACCCAGAGGAAAAGAAGTGGTTATGCGAAAAAGATACTTGCACAGGCATGTTTATAGCAGCACAATTCGCAGTTGCAAAATCATGGAACCAACCCAAATGCCCATCAATCAAAGAGTGGATAAAGAAACTGTGTATACACACACACACATATATACATATGAGATGGAATACTATTCAGCCATAAAGAGGAATGAATTAATGGCATTCATAGCAACCTGGATGAAACTGGAAACTATTATTCTAAGTGAAGTAACTCAGGAATGGAAAACCAAACATCATATTTTCTCACTGATACGTGGGAGCTACACTATGAGGACGCAAAGGCATAAGAATGATACGACGGACCTTGGGGATTTGGGGGGAAGCATGGAAGGGTGATGAGGGATACAAGACTACAAATAGGGTGCAGTGTATACTGCAGTGATGGGTGCACCAAAATCTCACAAATCACCACTAAGAACTTACTGATGTAACCAAACACCACCTGTATCCCCAATAATCTATTGAAAAATTAAAAAAAAATCGGGAGGCTGGGGTGCCAAGGAAGTTGGGAGGGACAGTTTTGTAAGAATGAATGATTACCCTTCACTGAGATATCAAGTCGGGTGAACACTGATTAGACTCATGGTTTTGGCAACATGGAAGTCCCTGATGTCCTCAACTAGTCTACGAAGGGATAGGGGCCCAGTAGCAGGCAGAATGCTTGGTAGGAAAAGGGAGGCAGGATTTTTTTTCTTTTTTGACAAAAAACTTTTATTTGAGGTTCAGGGGTACATGTGAAGGTTTGTTACATAGGCAAACTCATGTCATGGGGGTTTGTTGTACGGATTATTTCACCACCCAGGTATTAAGCCCAGTACCCAATAGTTATCTTCATTTCTCTCCCTCCTCTCCCCCTTCACCCTCAAGTAGACCCCAGTGTTTGCTGTTTCCTGATTTGTGTGCACGTGTTCTCATCATTTAGCTCTCACTTATAAATGAGAACAAGCAGCATTAGTTTTTCTATTCCTGCATTACTTTGCTAAGGATAATGGCCTCTAGCTCCATCCACGTTCCTGCAAAATATATGATCTTGTTCTTTTTTATGGCTGCTTACTATTCTATGGGGTATATGCACCACATTTTCTTTATCTTGTCTGTCGTTGATGGGCATTTAGGTTGATTCCATGTCTTTGCTATTGTGAATACTGTGGAGGCAGCATTTCTAATATCCAACCTTCCAGAGTTTGGCTGTGAAGGAAGGGATAAAGCAATAGCTACAGGGAGCTGTGGAGTCAATGGAGGGAAAATATGGGCCAAGCTGGGGCACAAATGGATGTTGATGAGAAGAATCCAACTGGGGAGGATAAAGAATGGATGATCCATGGAGTCAGGGCACTCAGAAGACAGGGAGAAAAGGGACCAGAGACACATGGAGACCAATTGGCATTTGATAATCAGATGGGCACTAAGGGACAGAAAGGATGGGCACAAATTTGAGAACAGAAGCTGAAAGAGTTTCTTCCGGCAGCTTTCATTTTCACTATGAAGAATGAGGCCAGGCATCCCTTGAGAAGGAAGGAGTAGGGATGGGAGATAGAAGTCACAGTAGAGAATATCTGAAACAGTTGAGAGCAGAGTGTAAGAATGTAGGCTGTGGGTGGGGTCAAGACCCAGGTCAAGGCTGGTCACAACTTATAATGATATGATGATGCCTGGCTGTGTGTTTTTTTTCCGCATTCAGCTGTTTTGGCAAGCAAAAGAATGTGGCCAATATGATTGTAAGTTTCAGCTGGATCAGAATATTGCTAGGAGGGTATAACAGGAGAGACAGGCTAGGAATTGTATTCATGATCTATTTGACAGAGAAGGCATGACATGACAGGTATCTTCAGGGTAAATCTCTATAGTCACAGTTAGCATTTATTAAACATACATTAGGAGGCAGATGCTACACTAGGCACTTAAACCACATAAACTCATTTAATATTCCTGTTAATTCAACACGGTAAGTACTCCCTTTTACTAACCTCCTTTTATAGATGAAAAACTTTTGCTTTAGAGAACTAAAGAACCTCGGTCCCTTTCACAATGTAGGAAGTAGCAGGTTCTGGGTTCAAATTGATATCTCTTCGATTCAAAGGTTCTGTACATTGCTTTTTGGCTTCCAGGTACGTGATGCCTGAGACAAGCGGCAAGGATGGTCCTAGAAGTGATGAGATACTGAGTTTTGATTTTTGGATTTGATATTTCTTGATGTGAATTTGCGATTGTAGATAAAGTCAAATTCCCTTTAGTTGAAAAAAGTATTAACTGGTATTACAACATTATTTCCATCCAAGGCAAATGAATAACTACGATACTCTTTCAAGAAGATGGGCTATACTGTGGGCCTTGGTACAAGAACATTGGAAGATCCATGTACAAAGATGTCCTTTTGCTGTGTTTCACCTGTGATATGGTTTGGCTGTGTTTCCACCCCAATCTCATCTTGAATTGTAGTTCCCATAATCCCTATGTGAAGTAGAAGGGACCCAGTGGGAGGTAATTGAATCATGAGGGGTGACAGGTTTTTTTTTTTTTTTTTTTTTTTTTTTTGACGGAGTCTCGCTCTGTCACCCAGGCTGGAGTGCAGTGGTATGATCTCGGCTCAATGCAACCTCTGCCTCCCAGGTTCAAACGATTCTCCTGCCTCAGCCTCCTGAGTAGCTGGGACTACAGGCGTCTGCCACCACACCCGGCTAATTTTTTTGTATTTTTTTTTTCAGTAGAGATGGGGTTTCACACTGTTAGCCAGGATGGTCTTGATCTCCTGACCTCATGATCCACCCACCTCGGCCTCCCAAAGTGCTGGGATTAAAGGCGCGAGCGACTGCGCCCAGCCAGGAGGTGACAGTTTTATAAGGGGCTTTTCCCTTTTTGCTTGTCTCTCATTCTCTCTCCTGCCACCCTGTGAAGAGGTGACTTCCAATATGATTGTAAGTTCCCTGAGGCTTCCCCAGCCATGTGGAACTGTGAGTCAATTAAACCTCTTTTCTTTATAAATTACCCAGTATCAGGTATTTCTTCCTCACAGTGTGAAAACGGACCAATACAAACTTCATGTTGGAAAGACCAGTATAAATCATTTTCTCCACTCCCAGTCCTTGATAAAAGTACTGTCCATAGCATCTCTGAAGAGTGGTCATCCAGTCTCTTTCCTTCCAGTCACAAAATGCTCGAGATCGCTCATGTGTCCACCTTCCTTTTAACGTAGTACATATTGCTAAAGGTTAAGTCCCACATATGGCACTAGCCATTGTTCCAAACATAATTTTCTTTGACATTCACAAAACTCCTATAAATACTATTATAGCTGCTTTACATAATGAATAAACTGGAAACCCTCTTTATTTCTCCCGGTGAGTTCTGTCCAGTGAACACACATAACACCAGTCTGACTTCCCTTTCACCCCAAACCCTCAGTGCTGTCAATCTGAATCCAGTAGCGCCTTTTGGCACCAGATTTGTGCTCTTATTACAACTTGATGAGGAGATTGCTCAATCTCCTGTGAAAGTGTGATCCATTGCCTAACAGCTGAAAGTGTCTCCTCCATTACTGGAATCAGCTGCCCAGCACTGGGATTACTGGAAAGAGCTGTTGTGATGGGAACACTTGATCACATATGTAAATTTTCTGGCGTCTTCTGAAAGGGACAGTGGGCTGCATCTGATAAAGACATGGATCCAGAAACAGTGTAATGAGAATGAGAATGGCGGGGCGGGATCCTGAGCTGGGATGTTTGGAGCAATGATCTTGAGGTCACAAAGGTAGAAAGGAGGAACTTTTTCACTAGAAGGGAGAAACAAGGAGAGGAAGTGGACTTTTACTAACATTCCAGACTGAGTATAAACCTGGGGAGCATGTCCAGCTGGCTGGAGAACCTGGTAGAGAACAGGAGCCCTGAGCTTGAGTTCCTTCCCCAGCTCCACAGATGATTCCTTTGGGAATGTCACCCTCTTTACCGAAGCCTCATTTCTCCCACTTGTGCTTATTAATTTGGATACAACGTGTGCCTCCTCCATTACTGGAATCAGCTGCCCATTGATGGGAAGCCTTAAAGGAATTCCATTTGCTGCTTCAATTCTGACCTCACAGACATCATTATAGAATCATTTTGGATACTCAAGAGATTGCAATGCTCCAAAAAATTGCTGTTCTCAGAGCTCCTGGAAACACAAAGGTTTGATTTCAGTGTTACTAAGAGTCCTTTAATCTGATTAACCGATTATTTGTACATAGTTTGGAAGAAGGGGAAGTTCTGATTTCTGTGCCTTGTCAGAACTCTCTCTTCTTCCAAACTATTTATAAATAAGTTCTATCCAGGCAGAAAACAAGAAGTGGCAGGAAGCTAACTGACGTATAGGTGCTCTAGTCTAAATGACAAGGTTTAGAGCCACACAGCCTTACATTCCAGTCATCCGACCAGCTCTATGTTCCTGGGAAACTCCCTTAAGCCCTCTGTGCCTTCATATCCTCACACACACACACACACACACACACACACACACACACACACACACACACTTAATAAGAAAGAAGAAATCTGTTCAGTAGGCTGAAATTTGGGTTGGAAATGGATGAAGGAACTAGAAGTTAGCCAACACAGAAGATTCAGATGGACTTGAGAATTTTCTTCAAATACTTAAAAGGCTGCCGAGTGGAAGATGTATCAGCTGTCTTCTCTATGGACCAATGAACACATGTTGTAAGGAAATAGACTTCTGTCCAAAAAGTAACTTTTTAACCTTTAGAGATTTCAACACAAGGAAAAGCTGCCTTGAGAGCTAGTAAATTTCCCATCATTGGAATTACATTTATTTAAAAAAAAAAAAAATGGTTCATCCATTGCAAAATCACTTTGCAAACTCCATTGCAAAAACAACAAAAAAAATCGTTTTGAAAAATGAGTACGTAGCCTTCTGTTTGTGTCTTTTGTAAATTGCTCACGTGGTTACTTGGCACAAAATGAAAGCAGACCTCCATATTCCAAGACCGACCCACAGAAAGGGAACCAAACGGCACATGTGATGAGTTTGAAGGGCCCTTGCATGTACTGTTCAGTGAGCCTCTGCCATCCTCAGATCTGTGTGTCAGCCCTGCATTGATGCACATCCCTTCCTGATTTTCTACTGTCAATTGTACTACATGAAATAATCCATGGTCCACAACATCCACTTTACAGTTCGGTTTTACTGACCGAAGGAATATGTCTGCAACACCCCTATCTCTCAAGCACATTATCATCAGGTACTTTTTCAGAAGGGGAGGTGGCAAATTACTCCAAACTGCAAGAATTTCTATAAGTACACTAACATTCCTTAGTTTTTAAAGGGCATCTTTTCTTTTTTTTTTCTTTTAAGTTGTCATTTGAATTCAAAGTCTTTGGAAAACATGCATAATAATCTTAATGATCCCATTGACTAGTTTAAATTCAAATTGTGAAGCATTTGAAATACCATGCTGGCAGCACTTTCCATAAATTACTCTCAAATTCAATACATCTCTACACACACAAACACACACACTTTTATAAGTATCACACTCAAAAATCTTTAAATTACAGTTTCTCATTGCTTGTCCCATTTATATTGCTATTTGGTGGATAAACTAGAGCTGTTGTGTCTGCTTACAAGTTTCTGTATTATTTTTCAAAAAAATAATTTTGTAGCAGTCATACATTTTTATATCTCCTCAGGGTAAATAGAACTTTGTTGCAGGGTTCCTGGCTTTGGTGTGAGTGTGTGTTTGTTTGTATGTGCACATGGGTGGTTGGCAAATCAAGCCTGATTTTCTCATTTACCTACCAATTCACTCTGTACACTGGCATTTTTAGGGAATTTCCTCACTTACCTCCCGATTTACTAGGTACACTAGCAATTTTAGGAAATGCTGCAAGATTGAACCAAAAAAGATCATTTCTGCTAGAAAGACTATTTACCTAGAATCTTTATAATGAGATCCTATCTAGAGCAGGTTTGGATCAATTACACCTCCAGAATGTAATGATTAAAGGAAAGAAATATCTTTTAGACCTATGAGAGAAAAGACCCTATTTTCACTTTATTCCTAGTATCTTTGAGAAGTAAAATTTGTTCACAAAGCTTGCCAACAAAATTTCAGCAACCAGGAACTGTATATAAATGAGCTGGGAAATATTCCATTTGTAATATAAGACCAAAATAAAGCAATACAGAATGCAGGCGTCCTGCAGCAGAATTCCAAGCTTGTGTAATTCACAAATTTAATCATAACTTCACTATGAGAAAAAAAAAATTTCTCTATTATTTTGAAAACATGGGTGTTCTTTGCTACTGAATTGTACCTGAAATTCATCTTCTTCCAGTGGAAAACAGTTGGAATATTTGATTCCACTTGAAACATCAATGAAATAGTAAAAATAAGATACTTGGAAATAATGGGAATTTTTGAGGCTGATTAAAAACTATTTTGATGTGTTAACAGCCCTTATTTAAAGTTACAATTCATTGACTTCGGAAAGGATAATCTGCACAAGCACAACTCTCTAAATTGCAAATCGTAGTTGAGTATTAGCTACAACAGAAGATCATTACGGTTTTAAGTAAGTTCGTATTTAGAAACTATCTCACTAAAAAGATATTTATTTTACTTAAGAATGATTTCTGAAAGGCTAACTCAAATGTATAAATAAAAATCTATTATATCCAAGGGCCAACAGAAAATCTCTCCAGTGTTCTGGCTGTCAGAGAGAAAAAATCACCAGTATCATCATCAACAAATATTAACAGAATGCCAGTGGAGTGTGAAGACTGTGCAAGGAGCCTCGGGGGATGCAGAGAGACAAAAGACATGCCAAGACACTCATAATCTATGTGAAAAGACAGGACCCTGACATGCTTAGATAAACAGTAGCAAAATTAGCCCCTCAATCTTTTGCTACCCTGTCCATCCAATCTCCAAAGACAGTGCATAGACCCATTATGGCACTTAGAATAATTCCCATTTATCTGTTTGGCTTTCTATCTCATTCAAACAGTGAGTTTCCCAGATACTGATGATTCTCTCTTTTGCAATTTCATACCCCCAATGCCCACTACAATATTTGAAATACAGATGATGCTCAGTAAATATTTATTGGATGGATTTCAATGACTGAAGGCCATTTAGGCAGGCAACTTAGATGCAGAGGTTAAAAAACAAAAACAAAAACAAAAAAACCTAAATGCATAGTTAGAAAATGGATGTCAGAAACCTGTTTTAGTTTCTTGGCTATATGGGCTACCTTCTCTGGGCCTCAGTTCTCTCATCTCTAATTTAGAACTAACACTTGCTTGTAGGATTATTGTGAACATCAAATGAAAAACAGCTATAAAAGTATTCTGGGTACATGCATTTAAGTATAAGGTATTATTATGCTAAATGATTGGTACAGGTGGTAAATGCTAAAGGGTGTGTAATTAACATAGCTGGAAAGCAGGTACATAATTAAGTGAAGTTGCTTAATACCATCCAATGGTAACTCAGGGAATTGGGAGTCGTTATTCTTTCCTGAAAATGTCTGATCATTCTGTCCCATGTGAATGTACCATAAATATCAAATAATAAACTGATTGTTATATGATTTAGGAAATTCACATGGCTCCTTTCTTATCTAGAAAACTACCGTCTTACAGGGTTTCAGTTGACTCATCTGCAAAAAGAGGAGCTTGGGTTGGAGAATCTTCAGTTTCTTCCAGTTTAAATGGCATGAGAATTGACTTCCACTCAATTCTACCAGTCAAATGAACTCAAACTGGCCAGCAGTACTTAGTGTTTCTTTCATTGCTTTTAAGGATCCACCTTATCAGAATAGGAGAGGCAGCAAGCCCATGGCTTTTCCACTGGCTGTGTTTTCTTGTAGCTTCAAAACAAAGGAATTTTGGCCTTTGTATTGAATTCCGTTAAGATGCCATCAGAGGAAGACGACGAGTCTAAGACTATTTGATACTTTTGCAAAAAAGCCTGTTATCCTGAAGGTATTTTTTACCTCTCCCAGCTCCAAATTTTCTGCAGAATAATGCACATATAATGAATGCTCAACAAATCCTTACTGAACAAGAGGTTGATTTCTTTTCCTTTTTTTTTTTTTTTTTGAGACGGAGTCTCGCTCTGTCGCCCGGGCTGGAGTGCAGTGGCCGGATCTCAGCTCACTGCAAGCTCCGCCGCCCGGGTTCACGCCATTCTCCTGCCTCAGCCTCCGGAGTAGCTGGGACTACAGGCGCCCGCCACCTCGCCCGGCTAGATTTTTGTATTTTTTTTAGTAGAGACGGGGTTTCACCGTGTTAGCCAGGATGGTCTCGATCTCCTGACCTCGTGATCCGCCCGTCTCGGCCTCCCAAAGTGCTGGGATTACAGGCTTGAGCCACCGCGCCTGGCCTGATTTCTTTTCCTTTGATCCTAGCAGCTATAGTAGAATCAACATAAGAAAATGTTTAGAGATTGGAACTGTTCTCTTTCATTCTTTCCCCCTTATCCATTCCTACTCTACTTTCAAGGCTTTGCTCAAATGCTGCATCCTCTGGGAGGTCTTTCTCGATGCCGATCCCCTTGTCAGGCCACCGCAGGATGGGGCACGGCCTTTCCTCTGAGCTCTCACAATCGCCCAAATCTCTCACAGATAAGTTGGATTACTTTGCCTTGTGTTATATTTGTTCACATGTCTCACACTTCTCCTTCACCTCAGGGCTCCACGAGAGCATGAACTAGTCTCACACCGCGCTGTATCCCCCATAACACTGAGCACAGTCCTTTGCACACAGAAGGTGCTCGTTCAATGTCTCTTACCACTGGCAAATAATTCACTTTTCAGTTAAAAATATTCAAGGGACATGTGTTTAAACACTCACTTTTCCCATGGAAGTGGAGACAGTCATCTCCCCCCTTTCCTAAATTCCCCTTTATAGGAACTCAGAAACACCCTTGAGAAAAATCCGACAGCACAATTTCACAAAAACAATCTTCTTCATTTTCTTTTACTTTGAACTTAATTAATGGTAATGCTTAACCTGTCACTGCTTAATTACATTGGCAAGTTGGTGGGGTTTATCGATCTGTGCATGAGGAGTTAATTCCAGAAGAGACTTTGACAAAAAGCACTTTATGGGAGAACATATCGTTATTCCAGTAGCTTTGTTGGAGTAACCTGCAGACACTGCCCAGCCAGACTCAGGCCAGTTTGGCTTCCTGCCACTTGTGCCAATTTCCTAATGATCTAATAGGAATGTATAATAACCCTCTAAAAAAACAAGTCTTCCTCTCTTTTTCTCTGGTCTTAAAAATGAGACGACATCTAGCAGGTTAAATGTATCCTTAAAGGAAAACGCACCTGAATTGTACAATGTCTTCAACAGTAATAGGGTCCTACTGAATGTCTAGCAAAATTGTTTAAAGCCAACACAGTGCTCAATAAACCTTTGTTATATAACTAAGCATGGGCTGGGCATGGTGCCTCACATCTGTAATCCCAGCACTTTGGGAGGCTGAGGCAGGCCAATCACGAGGTCAGGAGATCCAGACCATCCAGGGCAACATGGTGAAACCCCATCTGTATTAAAAATACAAAAATTAGCTGGGTGGGTGGTGCATGCCTGTAATCCCAGCTACTGAGGAGGCTGAGGCAGGAGAATCGCTTGAATCTAGGAGGTGGAGGCTGCAGTGAGCCGAGATTGCACCACTACACTTCAGCCTGGGCGACACAGTGAGACTCTGTCTCAAAAACAAAAACAAAAAACAGAAAACAAAAACTAAGCATGTAGTTTCTATATACCTAGAAGCATAGGTTATTCTGATCTGCATTCCATCCATCAGTGCCAATTATACATTGACAGATCTATAGCCAAAAGGCCTAATTTATTGCTATGGACTAAACTGACTCTCTTTATAAATTTATGTGTTGAAGCCTTAACCCCAAAGTGATAGTATGTGTAGATGGGGCCTTGAGAATTAAGCTTAGATGAGGTCATAAGGATGGGGCCCTCATGATGGTGCTAGTGACCTTATAAGAAAAGACACTCAGCGGGCTTGCTCCCTCCCCACACACACCATGTAAGGACACAGTGAGAATGTGGCTATCTGTAAGGCAGGAAGACGGTCCTCAGCAGAACCCCACCGTGCTAACACCCTGATCTCAGACTTCCAGCCTCAATCTATAAGAAAAGAAATCTCTGTTATTTAAGGTGCTCAGTCCATGTATTTTTGTTATGATGGTCCAGGCTGTATAATATATTCATTTTTTAAAAAATGTACTAAATACTCCCAAAGTGAGAGGTATTGCTTTGGGTGCTATTTTCAGAAATGTGGAGTAAGATTTGGAGGTAGATAGGGGAAAAAAGACACAAAGAACAACAGGAAAAAAAAATGAGTTTGCTCCTAAGGAGTTCATAGTCTACGTATTTGGGGGTGACATTATCTACCAATATAAAGCAGAAATGGTAAAAGGTTAAAACAAAGGCAAAGATTAAACCAAGACATAGGTGAAAGCTCTGGAAGTACGGTAGGAAGTGCTTGTCTTCAGATGAAAAGGTATAGGAAAGGAATCTCAAAACAGGTGTAACCAAACTGGGCAGACCAGAGAGATGTAACAATAAGACTTGCTGACTTTAAAAAGAAAGAAAAAAAAAAAGTCCTATTTGATGACAGGACATCTGTTAGCCTAAATTTATTTAAGAGCAAGGTAGAAGCTAAGATTCAGAGTCCAGGAGCTCAAAGTTCTATTTTAATCCTACACAAATTCCTTATTTTCCCAACCCCCTGGTTTTCTAAGCTTTGATTTTGTTAAATTGTAAAAGGGAATAATATCGGTCTCCACTTGTCTGTTGGGGGTGAAAAATGAATGAATATGTGGCACTAGGAGAAAGTAAGATCTATCGTGTGACACATTGGGACAGGTCTCTTCCTCCATGAAGACTTTCTTGTTGGATTCCTCCTTTTCCCCCAAAATCCTCCTATACCCCCTTCCACTAGTTCTTTCCTGAGGCCCCAACACATTTAGCGCGTTCCATTTTGTGGAGAAAGTATGTGTACATGTGTTATGCTAAATAAACAGGATTTATTTAGATTATTGGCTTAAACTAGCATAAAATTATAGACATTCATTTTTAAAGGAATATATTTTAGAAGGTTCAATTTTATTTTTACTAACACATCTCACGAGTTTTATTAATATAAATTGCATCAAATATCTTTTAATATTATTAAAGAGCATGTAAAGTAAAAATAACTTCTGAGGAAGATGTTTAATATCTTTTCCAAAATGACAGATATAATTAAAAAGTCATCACAGATGTGTGTTTGTGATTTTAAGGTTGCTTAAATAGTCCTCAGTGAAGCCATCCAATTGCGACATTCCAAGCAAGGCATTCCTTGATCTTGTCATCTTACTTCCCCATACTATAAATGTAGGAGACTGAATTTTAAAAAAATATAAATATATATATATTCTTTGAAGACCTACATGATACCAGGCCCTTGTCACTGTGAAGTATTCAAAAAAAGCACCTGTCTTGCTATAATGATGATGTCAGCCTTGGCTGGTATCCCCTTACTCTGCAGGGACAAAAGCAAAAAGAAAGATCCAGGCAGTAGACTTTATTTATTCATTTCCTTATTTTAAGTAAGCCCTGGCTGTGGGAAGGAATTACCGTGTCCCATTCAAAGTCATGGGAATATCAGAGAACTTCCACTCAAACTCTTTGGCAATTTTCATGGGCGAGTCTGTGTGTTTGACCTTGAGTGCAGAAGCTCTTATGAGCATTCTACGGCCGGAAGCTAGACAGCTGGCTTCACTCTCACATCCTTCCCTTCAATCTTTGATATTTACATTTCAGCAATGACTCTGTTCATAGTCTCTCAGAGCCAAGTTCTCCTCCTTCCTTCTTATACATACATAGTCTCAGGTCCTAGGTACACCAAGGGGCAAGCAAAGGGTATGTGAGTCAATGACTGTGGGGAGACACAGTGCTAGAGTGACACAGGTCCCCCCAAGTCCCCCTCACTATCAGAGCAGCAATAGGTTCACCTATTATGATAAGCACTACAGAAAAGAAAAAGACGAATTAAAGGTGACCTCCCCCTACCCCACACAGTCTTCAAGGGGTTCCTATCAGCAGAGGAGCGTGTCAAGGATGCCAGTGACTTTATAATACCAGTTGTGGTGAGAATCAATTCTACAAGAGATGTGGAAATGAAAACCCTGCATGTTCAGAAAAGGTTACAGCTAGTTGGTTAAGTTCCAGGAAAGCATTTTAAGGCTGGTTGATAACGATTGTTAAAGGATGGAGATGGGAAAAGGCAGAAGGCAGGCAACCAATGGCATAGACAGAGAAACCTCAGATATCAATGTCCAGGAGAAGAGTCCTCACCTTGGGTAAGTGTTGTAAAAAGAATGTGTAGGAGAGCTGATGGGAGATAAGAATGGAAACATATTTTGGGGCCAATTTTTTGCATGAGCTTGACTGGAAGTACAGACCAGTGGATTTCAAACTTGACTGTGCATAAAAATTTACCCCCCAACTCCCTGCTGTCCCAGGAGCCTTGTAAAAGAGGCAAAGTTCCTGTCTCCCTGTGCAGAAATTCTGGGGAGGAGTCCAGAACTTTACTTTTTAATGAGGAGTTCACAGTGATTCCAAAGCAGGTGACCTCTGACACACTTTGAGAAAACCAAGCTTCTAGAGTCTCATGACTTGCCATCTCTCAGACTCTGTAAGTTCTCAAACCAAGTGGTGTGCAGGTAATATTCCAGAGCCTGAAATGCTGACTTACAGTTGTCCTTTGGTGATGCAAGTTAGGCAAAATTCTCCCTTGCAGATTTTTATGTCTAACTAGGGCTAAGCCCTGGTACAGTTATTTACTACTCGAAGCCCCCACACTGATTTTTGTTCAGCCCTGTCCTCTCCGTTTCACCCTATAACCATGTGAGGTAAGAAACAGTACTTTCATTCAAGTGCCTCTTTCTTTCTTTCTCATTCTTTTCTTTTCTTTCTTTCCCTTCCTCTCCTTCCTTTCTTTCTCTCTTTCTTCCTTTGTTTTTTTTTTTTTTTAGATGGTGTTTTACTCTGTCGCCCACCTGGAATGCAGTAGCACAATCCCAGCTCACTGCAACCTCCGCCTCCCGGGTTCAAGTGATTCTCCTGCCTCAGCCTCCTGAGTAGCTGGGATTACAGGCATGTGCCACCACACACAGCTAATTTTTGTATTTTTAGTAGAGATGGGGTTTCACTATGTTAGCCAGGCTGGTCTCGAACTCCTGACCTCAAGTGATCTGCCCTCCTTGGCCTCCCAACCTGCTGGGATCACAGGCATGAGCTACTGTGCCCGGCCTCTTTTTATTTTATTTTATTTTATTTTATTTTATTTTATTTTTGATAAGATGATGAATTTATTCCTTTTATGAATTATTAGTGATGTCTACAATATTATTAGTGAATTCCACAATGTTATAATACATAATGTGAATTGTATAATAGAATTAGTGAATTCTACAATATTATGATAGATGGTACAAATGAATGCAGATCCATCTGGGCAAAAATAAACTGCAAAGAAGGGAAAGATGTAACACTCAATGCCTGCATGGGATGATCCTGGAGCTGACCACGCTAACGTTTTCAAACTTTTACAAAGTCAGATGTGAGAACATGTAACACACTGGTTTCCTCTTATTGTTTGTTTTCATTCTAAGTGTGAGGACACTGAAGCTAAAATAAAAGGGAAGAATGCAGAATTAGCAGCTGACTGAGTGTGAACCAGGTCTGACTTTAAATTCTATATTCTTTCTTTAAAATCATTTACTGCCTCATACCAGCCCCACTACGTGAAAGGCTCTCATACCTAGAATCTTTGAACTTATTTTCAGGTTTATTTTTAAGATTAACTTTATGGCCTGATCACACAGACACACCCTCTCTTCTCTGCCACTGTCCATTTTCTTCTAATAGAGAATATAAGGTTACAAACATTTCTTTCTCCTGAGAATACAGAGTAGTTTAGGAGGCCGTACTAACAGGGAGTCCATGCTACAGCTGGGTAATTATCATTCCTTTATCCATTAAGAATTATGGCCAGGCGCGGTGGCTCACCCCTGTAATCCCAGCACTTTGGGAGGCTGAGGCAGGCGGATCATGAGGTCAGGAGATCGAGACCACTTTGCTAACACTGTGAAACCCCATCTCTGCTAAAAATACAGAAATTAGCCGGGCGTGGTGGCGGGCGCCTGTAGTCCCAGCTACTCTGGAGGCTGAGGCAGGAGAATGGCGTGAACCCGGGAGGCGGAGCTTGCAGTGGGCCGAGATCCCGCCACTGCACTACAGTTTGGGAGACTGAGCAAGATCCCGTCTCAAAAAAGAAAAAAAAAAAAAAAAAAAAGAATTATAAGATAACTACGAAAGAAAATGAGGAATAGGTTCCTATTTTCTTTCCATCCTTTTATCTCTAAAGGAGGAAGTTTACTGAACCACTGCCAACAATTCACTCAGCCTAATGAAGTGTATAAGTAATGGGATTAAATAATCTTAAACCATTATTACAGTAGCCTGATGCTGACATTCATCCAAACTCTGGCGAACATTGAGTGGTGAGTTCATGCTTGACTTAAACAAACGAGGGCAGTGGGAAGGTTCTAGAATAAAGTTTCAGAGGCATTTAACCTGGAAATCTGAGACTCTTCATTCTGGTTAGGGTGAAAGCAAACGCTGTCCTATTTCTACACTCTCCAACCAAAAGCTTACTAATGCCAACATTTTCTAGGGATGTCTCTCTGGACCTGTAGCCACAAATGTTTAAATCCTTCATGTCAGTCCCAAAGAAAGTAGTTCTTTGAAGGCTTCATGAAGACTCACGGTTTCTAGTCCCACCTCTGCCGTTAATAAATCGTATATGCTCAGGCAAAACACTCAGCTTTCTTGGGATTTAGCTTTCTCAGCTATAAAATGGCATTATTGAATTTCTAAGGTTCCTGCTGGCCTTTAAAAAGCATTCTAATTCTATGACAACAGCAGTTAATATGGTTTGGAACAGGAACTGGGAAGAAAGGGTTATGTTCAGCTAGGCCTCTTTGTTGTTCTGGGCAATCCACTTACAGGTCTGTGCCTCTCTTTCCTTTCCAAGTAAGGGCTGCCTTGGAACCTGTAAGGATGTGGTGAGCAGTAACTAAGATGAGCAGCAGGCTGGGGGATATTTGGTTGAAAGGGCTAAACAAATACCATTAGCAAAGGAGAGTGTAGTAACTATTCATTGCCCCACTGAAAACATTGTTGTATAATAAAGGGTGATAACATGAATGCCTGTTGAAATGAGAGAGGCTTTCCAAAGCACACTCAATCCCCAAAATACACATTTTCCTCATGAGTTAATTATCCATGGAAAATCTTTTTAGGATTCCTCACTTAGATCATTTATACTTTTTAAAGTTTTACCTAGATATTTTATATTTTTTATTGCTTCTCTATGAGGACACTTTTCTGTTATATTTTATAAACCTAAAATTGTCATTTTTATTTTGTCAGCTTACTAAACTTTCATTATTCCAATATTAAAAATTTTTCAGATTCCCTAGAAGCATAATAACATCATTCATAAATGACTGTATATACATACAGTCTTAAGATATTGAGTGGAAAAATCTCCCACTAATACAAATAATATAATGCCATGTATTTAAAATTAAGAAATACTATGTGCTCACAACACTACATATTGTTTAAAGAAATACATGAACATGATAAAAAACAAATTTAGAATAGTGGCTCTCTCTGGGGGAACATGATCATGGAATAGAACCCAAGGGATTTCTACTGAAGTTTTAATGTTTTATTTCTTAAATTGGATAACAGGTACATGGACTTTTATCATTCATTATGCTTCATATCTTTATATATATTAGAAATGATGCATAATAAATCAAAATATGTAAATACTACTTAGAGCTTATTTTGCATTATTGCCATTGTTTTTGTTTTTAAATAATGTATGAAAAATTTTATTAAAAGCCCTTTTAATGAAAAGCATCTATGGAGATTACTAGTTTTTTTAAATTTTGATATATCAATATAGCAAATTATGCTAAAAGATTCCTAATTGTTCTAGCACTGAATATGGAATAACTGGAATGTTTTGTTATGTGGTATTCAATTTGCTAATATTTCACTTAGGATTTCTGCATTTATGAAAGTTAGATTATCACAGAATTGTCTTCTGGGGGTAACCTACGTTAGGTATTACTATTGGGAGCATGCTAGCTTTATAAAATGATTTGGTAAGCTTCTCATTTTTTGCTAGGCTCTTAAAGTTGAAATAGCACAGAAATCATTTGTTCTTTGGAGATCTGAAAACTTTTATTAGTGAAATTTTTCTGGCTCTTTTGCAAGTAATAGCTTCACATTCCATCTGTATTTATTAGTTTATTCAAGCTTCTTTCACCTGTATTTAGATTTGCATAGAACATAGTCTCTCATATACAATTTTAAGTGCAATAATTTTAAAATGTCATCTGTATCTATGCTGAGTGTCTTTTTCATTCCTAATTTTTTGTAGTTTGTGTTTCTTTCTTGATTATCTTAATCCAATGTTTATTTCACTGCTCTTTTCAAAATATCATCCCCAGATCTAAATGTTCTAGTATTTTTCAACTTATCAATAATGTTTTATTTTAATGGATTTCTTTAAGATTGATTTTCTGGTCCTGTTCTAGTTTTTTGAGTTAATACATATGCCCTGTTTCCTGTTGCAATTAATAAGACTAGTATTACTTGGCATTCTATGCTGGCTGCATCCCATTCTCATTGCTATGCAGTGTTAGCATCATCACTACTTTCTAAGATTCTTTAACCCAAGAGTGTGCTTAGGTATTTATTCATTTCTTGTTTTACTATATGGCTACATGTAACTCTGCCAGCCACAGTAGGAACTGTCTACAATTTCCTATTAGACTTTGATATAATAAATGTTTTTCTAAATCTTCCATGCAGTTTTAGACAGAAGATAGAAACTCTTTGTTTGCATAGATCACTGTACATAGATTAAATCAATGTTATCAATCACATTATTTAACTCCATTTTATGATTTGTCAAAGACTAAAAGGAATGTGTTAAGGTTTTATAAAGAATATGTTTTCACCATTCTTATCTCTTACTTCATCAGTATTTTTAAATTATACATTTCAATATAATGATACTTAATGAAGGAAAGCTCAGGGCTATTCTTCACTGGGAACTGTGACATTTATCAAAAAGTAATGTTCTTCAGACTGCTTGATAGTTTTGTACTGAATTGTACTTTGTCTTCTGTGAATACTGTAGTTAGTAGGTAATTAATATTATCTTATTTTGGTCTGAATTTACTACTACATCTTTGCTCCTTTATTTCTTAACCAGGAGTTTTATCACTTCATTGCTTTTCACTGTTTTATTCGCTATGCATCTCCTGTGCACATTATTTTGATTAGGTTATTTGTCTGTTGGAAAATGTCCTTGAATCAACCTTCAGAAAGGATATGCAGGTGACATATATTCTTTTTCAATGGTTCAAGAATATTTAAAAGAGACTGTAAAGAAGGCAAAGTTTGATATACTGTTATGTAACAAAAGCAAGGTAGTAACCAATAGTTAATGTATGATCTCATTGTGTGTGTGTGTACGTGTGCGCGTGCGTATGTGTGTCTGTAACCACATGTATACAGACGTGTGACTGCATTTGTATACACACTTCCATACCCACAGGTAAACGTAATAGAAAAGAAGTGCATGATACAATGTGAACTATTATATTGAGAGAAGAGAATTACATACCTGTCTTCTTCTATTTGCTAATTTTTCTCTAATGGGCATACAGTAACAAAAAACTTAGGATTTTAAAAAAGAATTACCACCATAGGAAAATGGTAACCTAGCAACAGCAAATGGGATTTCCAGTGTTTTCTATTAGATGTAGAGATAGCCAGACTTGGGAATCAGAGGGCTAGGGTCAAGTATTAGCTCTGACACTCGTACTCCATGGAACTGAGCAAGCCAACACTTTCTAAGATTCAGTTTCTTGCTACTGGAAATCAAGGCAAAAATAACTGTAACTATTTCCTAGGATCATTAGAGGGTAATATGATAAAATAAAAGTGCTTCGTGAAAGTTAAAGCACTAAGCAAATGTTAATGTCAACGTCAGTTGTTATAAATATTTTTAACCTTTTTTTTTTTTTTTTTTTTTTTTTTTGCCTCTTAAGGCCTCAAATGCTCAAGAAAATACAAGGGCTTATGTTTTTTCATCAGTAGAAGTTTAGCATTTCAGGTTCTGTAATACTGGAAAGCAAGAGTCAGGTGGTTATCAATTAAAATTTTTGGGGAAAACGCTATAATGATACCTGATTTTAAATCTGAGTAGTTGGAGGCTGTCAGTATCTTCACGTGGAAAGTTGAACATGGGCCAGGCGCGGTGGCTCACGCCTGTAGTCCCAGTGCTTTCGGAGGCCGAGGCCGTGGATCACTTGAGGTCAGGAGTTTGAGACCAGCCTGACCAACATGGTTAAACCCCATCTCTACGAAAAAATACAAAAATCAGCCAGGCGTGGTGGTGGGCGCCTATAATCCCAGCTACTCAGGAGGCTAAGGCAGGAGAATTGCTTGAATCTGGGAGGTAGAGGTTGCAGTGAGCTGAGAACATGCCACCGCACTCCAGCCTGGGCGACAGAGAGAGACCTTGTCACAAAAAAAAAAAAAAAAAAAAAAAGGAAAAGAAAGTTGAACATTAAGTTGCATGTTGCGCATGGTGGTGCAAGCCCGTAGTCCTAGCTACCTGGGGGCTGAGGCAGGAAGATCATTTTAGCCCAGGAGTTCGAGTTCAGCCTGGACAACAACAGCAAGACCACATCTCAAAAAATACAAAATAAAATAAAATAAAATAAATACATAAAAACTTAGTTGCTGAATGTTAGCACAGATGTTAGCAGGGGCCAAGCAATAAAGTGCAAATTATAAAAGCTGTTTTTAATCTTTGTTTTGTCATTTACTTTGAAAACATCAGAGCCACATTTGTAAAATGAGACTAATAGTCTCCCCATTATCTATTTCACAAGGATCTGCTAGGCCTGACAGCATGCAATCACAGATGCTTGGTAGCATTAGAAAATGGAAGGGGCTGTATGAATGGAAGAGATAACTATTCCCAGTGGGTAACATGCTTAACCTCTCAAGAGAGTGCTTGACACATTTTTCCTTTTCTTGAACCATTTTTCTCCTTCCTGGGAGAGTTCTGGTGAAATGATGATGTAACGTCAAGAAGAAAGTGTGTGTGTGTGTATGTGTGTATGTGTGTGTGTTGTGTGAGAGAGAAAGAGAGACAAGAGGCACAGACAAACACTCCTTGGAGGTGAGAGAGCAGAGGTAGGCAATTAGAAAAAAAGGAAGAAAGTTCATGTGGATTTTTCAGGTTTAGTCCAAACTCTTGCTTCCTTTTCCAACATCCACATAAAGCACTGGCCATAAGTGCTTTTAAAACATTTTATTAAGAGGAATTGAGTATATAAAAGAACAGCTTTCCTGCAGAGGTACAAAAACTACCTTAATGCAGGCTGAAAAGTTAGAATGTTTTAACTGTAGCCATTTGGTGACATAAGGGAGCAAAAGGCTGCTAGTGTGTTGGTCACTAATGCACCAAGTTTCAGGTACCTTGAAGTGTTTAGTCTCCTGTGGAGTTGGCCTCCTATTTCCAGAGGCCCTTTAATCATTTGGATTTCAACTCTAGTGAAAATGTCTGTACCACCTTCCGCAGTCAGAGAGTTAGGACCTGGATTCCATCCACTGTGAGTGAAAGCACTGGTTTAGGGGAGGATCCTTGGCTGCCACTTCGTAAACAGACTTTTGCTGAGAATTTCGGATGCACTTTGTCCCTAGGCCCAGACTCCTTGGTAATGCTAGAAATAAAACAGCAATTCTTTTTCTAAAACTATACTTAATGTGTAAGGCTGTCTCTTTATGTGCAGAAGGGTACATAAGCAGGAGGCATTGTTGCTGCCCTTCATATTCATACCAACATAAAAAATCTTGTTAAGCAAAGCATGAACCTCTTCTTCTAATATGTGTCCTTATATTCCTTCCATGACATTTATGTATTTCAGTAGTTCCATAGCAACTACAGCCAAGAAATTGCCCCAGATTTAGAGGGTTTCTATATTGTATCACATTATACTAAATGGAAAAAAAGAGCAATGATAAAAATACTATTAATCAGATTAAGCACTTATATTAATATATGTAAATAATTTCATGTATACAAAATATAACAACTGCTTATTCCTTATTTTTGAAGACATGGAAGAAATTAGTATCTCCCTTTCATAAATGAGGACACCGATACTCAGGAGCTAAATGATTTACCCAAGGTCACATCAGGAGAGCTAGAATTAAGATAAATACATTCTATTTATATCACTTCCCAACAAAGCTTTAGTGATCTTTATTTTAATCTGTTTACATATTCAAATAGATAAGAATAACCAAAACTAGGCTTTCAAGAGACATATCAGCAAAGAAGAAAAGCATCTCATTGATTTTGCTAATAATTACAGAAACCTAAAATAACTATGATATAATGTGCTTATTACATTCATTCAAAAAATATAAATAAACTTCTTCCATAGGGGATAGATTGCATTTTATTTATTTATTTATTTATTTATTTTTTTTTGAAATGAAAGGCCTCACATATTTATTACTGAACCCAGCCAACCAACGCATTCATAATAGATTCAGAGAGGAAAATACGTCGAACTCTCCAGAGAGTGGTGACATTTTCAGTTTGATATGGTAATGTGATCGTGACCTTCAGACAGCACAAATATATGTGCCATCTCATGTGCAATTCCTTATAGCCCCAGCTTGGTTCTTCTCCAATGTCTCCTTTTGGAGTTGTACCTTATTTTATTTCCAGTTTTCATCCGAATCCACTGGGGAATGGGACGATTTTG
Source organism: Rhinopithecus roxellana (assembly GCF_007565055.1). Lineage (NCBI taxonomy): Eukaryota > Metazoa > Chordata > Mammalia > Primates > Cercopithecidae > Rhinopithecus > Rhinopithecus roxellana. Next base: position 154,445,836 of record NC_044549.1, read on the forward strand.
CTTTTGTTTCTTGGCCAGGAATCGCTTAATCCTGAAAGTCTTGTGAGAAGACATGGCGAGAAGTGGAGGCAAGAACACACCACGATGGCGGAGAAAGGACTAGATTGCATTTTAACATATAGTTTCATTATTGTTGATGGTTCTATAAATTAGAAAAATATTTCTAAAGAAATCTAGCAAGGTAACACAAAAGTCCTCCAGATTAAATTTGATTTGGTAATATAAATCAAAGAATTTATGCTAAGGATGTAATTCAAAATAAAAAATAAAGTTTTTATTAACTATAGGCATGTTATTTACAATTCTAAAAGACTGCAAAACACACAACATCTTTTGACTGGCAAATGGTTTTAAAATGAAGTATGTAATCTAAATGTAAAACTAAACAGGTAAAAAGCTAAAAATGAATACTAACAATGCAAAACTATATGAACATTTGTATTGGTTAATAAATAAAAAATAGAAAACAAAATATGTAAAATGATTAAAGAGAATTACAATGCTATACTGAATCAGACTGTTTAATCATACCTACTTAAGCACGAGGATTAAGAACAAACTCAATAAACCACGGGAAAATATTAAAAATCATCGAACCAAAGCTGAAGACATTGCTGGTGCATTTTCCCTCAAAATCATGTAAATATTTCATTTTAATAGGATCTTAAGTTGATCAACAACCAATTTAGGCAGAAGTAAATTTAATTTATATTAGACTGGTCTCATTCCTGAACTCAGAGTATCAAACATGATGGCCCTTATACAAAAATAATTAAGCCACCATCTTGAATATTCTCATTCCATCAATTAAAAAAAAAAAAAAAAAAAGGCACACTGACTGATGGCCAAGGATTAGGTTTGCTCTGGTTTGTATGGAATACCTTTTAGACATCAGTTTTCAACAGTGTAACCAAAGGCAATTTTGCTGGATCACACAGAAAATGCCTCCGGTTCTAAGGCCTTTGGTTCCAAGAGAGACGCACAGTTCTAGGATCCTCCTTAATGCAAACTATCTTCAAAGCAAACTTGTTTTATTTCATTTGCCCAGTTTCCTCAACCTCCATATACTTCTAGTATGCAGCCTATTGGACTTATAAAAGTTCAGAAGAAATTAAAGTTCTGATACATCCATCTGAGGGCTTGAGGGCTGTGCTGAACTCAAATCAATATTGAACGAGGGTCTTTGAGTAAAGCTTAACTGAATTCTGATAAGAATTAAATTTCATTTTAGAGTCACCACAAATAGATCTCATTAAAGAAAAACCTTGATTAAATGTTCTTATGAGGAAAAGAAGTAAAAAAAAAAAAAAAAAAAAAAAAATGGTTAGAATTTCCATTATTTGAATTCACCCAGCTTTTCCAAGTATGTAATTAAACATCTCCCAGATAGTTTTCCTTGTCATAAGCATAGTGTAGTAACAACAAACCAAAGAAGAAGAGGCTGGCGTCCTACAGAATCACAGAGACCCACCCTATGCCTGGAATGGAGATAGAAACTTGAACCCACACACTACAGAAACCTATTATTTAGTCAGATTAGACCTTCTCCAGTTTTGTTACACACTCAGAAAAGCAAGCAAACATGTAAAAACGGGAGGAGTATGTCTGAGAGGTTATAATAATTTCCTAAAGCCCAGTGAATTTCACTGCACATGTAAGGTTCCCACATTCAGAAATACTAAACAGGTCCAGAAACTTCATTAAAGTTAATCCCAGAATAACATTTATTTCACTGCTTTCCCTGAAGAGGCCCAGTGTGCTTTACAAGGATTGTCTCATTTCTTCTTCATGAGCCTTTGGGGAAAATAACTGCCATCGTCCCCATTATATAGATGAGGCAACTAATACTTAGAAAGAATAAATAATTTTCCCAAGGAGAAGCAGCATTAAGTGATGGAACCAAATTCAAACTCATGTTCTTCCCACCCTGTTACATTGTTTCCCAATACTGTCTATATGATTTCTAGCTAACAAGGGTTGAAACAAAACAACTGAAGAAGGCTGCCACAGTAGCATAATTAAAGTAGCAAAAATCAACTATGGAGTCAAAAAGGGATAAAAAATAGACACAAGAGCTATAAAATAACACAGCAGTATGTATTTACTTGGTGTAAGGACAATCTTGGGTGCCTCTACACACTCTGCCAACATCACTACCTTAGGGCTTATGGCAATAAATAATTTCATAGATGTGGTCCCAAGCCATTGTGAATGACACACGGTTTGTCTGTTTCAAGAGGCAAGGAATTATGTAATGCCTTTCTTTTTTCAATACAGATTTCAAGGGGTGATATTTGAAATATTCTTATATTCTAAAGAGGTAAGTTTTTGTTTACTAGACTTTCCCTTATGCATAATTGCTCCTTCCAGGTCAACAGTACATTACTGTCCTGTTATGTACTGTTATGAACCTGCTCTCTCCTCCACTGAATGTGTAGAATCTCCAAGAAGAAAGGCTCTTCTGTACTGTTTTATAGATTGTGCCTTCCACTCCAAACATCCTGAGTCATGTTCCTTTTCCTTTTATACTTGCATGTGAGATGAGAGTCAGAGCACTGACCTCAAAGCCAGTGACTGAGTTCTACTGCTCCTTTCTGCAAGAACTTAGACGGTGAGACTCAACCTCCTCAGCTGCTTAATGGAAAATCCCCACCATGCCAATCTTGCAGAGGATAGGGGTGGCTGTACTGGTCATCTTGCTGGGGTAATGGGGTAATAGTACCGGGGTAATGACTGTGTTATTTTATAGCTCTTGTGTCTATTTTGATAATATGTTTGTACATGGTTTTCGTTTAGGAAAACGAAAACCACGTACGTAGCATCTGCAAAGAATCTAAGACTGTGGAGCGTGAATAACGGAATGCAGCCTTGGTTCTGACACTAACGATAGGTCATATGAAGTCGCTTTCCTCCTCTCCATGTCTTGGCATTCTCATTGCTAAAGAGGGTAATTACGCAAACGATTTTAAGATTTTTTTTTTCCAACTCTACCACTGTACGGCTCTACATGTGTTTAAGTTACCTTTGGAAAGAAATGATGTTACGTGTGTTTAAGTTACCTTTGGAAAGAAAATGAAATAAAATTGAACCTAAGACAGATGCAAAGCCACATTTAATCCTACAAAGTCTTAATCTTGACGAACTTTCAGATCTGTGCTACAGACCCCAAGGTTACAATGAGTTAGAGCTGCCAAGTTACAGAAAAATACCAACCAGGCCCAAAAAGTCTTCAATAAATGTGAAACTTGTAAAGCCAAGTGTGACTCCCAATACCTTGGTGAAGAAACCAAAGTTTCTTTTATGTTGAAATCCCTGGGCACTGACAGACAAACCATGACTGTTTTGTGGGTTTACATAACAAACAAATAAAAACACTACTGTTCCCATCAACATGTGTTAAACAAAGATTAAAATCATGCTGAAGGATAGCAAAGAAACTTACATTAGATGAAAAAAGCCTGTGTTCATTCATCAAATGACTCTAACAGAGAATAGTTTAATAGGTAGATTAAGTAAGGAGCATTGCAAAAACTCTAAGGTAACATGACTGAGAATTTTTTAGTTACCCAGGAATATTATTAAAATATAATTTTGTGTTCTGTAATAAAAGAAAACAATGATTAGCTCAGTCAGCATTATTGTTCATTTCTCTCTAAGGTGCTTTATAAAAAACAGTTCCCCTGTTTACATCATTGCACCTGTTGGATAAGAGGGGGAAGAAACATTTTGGTAGATAAAAAGTGACTCAAAGGGCCCAGTATTCTGGAAGAGGACTGACAAGTCCAGAGATTCTGTAAAGTTTCCCTGAAAATACTGGGCACTTCAAATGTAGGGTGAGATCTTATAAGAGGTGTGAGTCAGCTACTTGGAAAGCTTTCTGATGCTTCAAGAAAGAAAATTTTAGCTTGTACATACATGCTTGAAAGCCACAGGCTAATGATCTTCCCAGCAGACCAGTAACTGAAGGGCAATCCCACGCTCATACACCTTTCTGATCGCATATGAATGGGGGATGTGTAGAAAAAAATTACAATATGCTAATTTACACACGCACGCACACACACACCACACACATTTTGAAGTCTAGGAAGAAGTAAAGATCTGATGTCTATGTTCCATGTGGAGTGACTGCCATTCAGCCACAGAAGACATCTTTGCAAAGCGTTTGAGGAACAAATCTGGAACTTACAATGTAGCAGGGCTCGCAGTATGCTTTCTTTTCCACAGCATAGAACGGCTGCCCTCGGAGCTTGTTGTTGCAGATGATGCAGGTAAAACAATCCACGTGGAAGACCTGATCCATGGCAGTGCATCCTGTACCTTCCCCAACTACGTTTTCTCCACACCGAGCACAGCGGCCTGGGAAAAAAAAAAAAGGGTTTGATAAGAACACACCAAGGAGCACTTCAGTCCTGCTAAAGCCAAAGTGGAGGAGAGAGCAGGTTCATAACACCAGTGGCAACAGAACCACCACACCTGCCATCATTACCCCAGTACTATTATCCCATTACCCCAGCAAGATGACCAGTACAGCCACCCCTATCCTCTGCAAGATTGGCATGGTGGGGATTTTCCATTAAGCAGCTGAGGAGGTTGAGTCTCACAGTCTAAGTTCTTGCAGAAAGGAACAGTAGAACCCTGTCGCTGGCTTTGAGGTCAGTGCTCTGACTCTCATCTCACATGCAAGTATAAAAGGAACACGACTCAGGATGTTTGGAGTGGAAGGCACAATCTATAAAACAGTACAGAAGAGCCTTTCTTCTTGCAGATTCTACACTTTCAGTTAGAATATAGGATAACTAGGTCCAAACTCAAATTTTAGTTCCTTCTACAAAAGCCCTGATTGTAAAACCTCTGCAGCCAGCCCTCTGTGACAGGCAGATTACGCGGCAGTCCTTTAATTTCTAGATCGCTTTGATGGCTAAAAGGTTCTTTCTCCTATCGAGCCATAACGCTTCCTTATTCTAAATGCTTACCCCATGGTTCTAGTTCTGTCTTCTGAGACCTTATCTCTCTCTTGGACTTGACACCGTTTAACACATCAAAATTCAGTGAACGTTGCTTCCAAGTCTGTTATTCCTTTGAACATCCACATATCCTGCAATAGTTTCATATACTGTAGGGTTTTGAGTCTCTCAGGGCCACAGTTCTCGTTGTTCATGCAACGAGTATTCTGCAAAGCTCCAGCATTCTTAAATTGATTAATGTGGCATCTGGCCTACATATGGACATCAGGTTTCAGTTTTTAAAATCTGTCGTAAGCTTTAAATAATAACAATAAAATATAAATTCAGACAAATATTTATATCAGTGAGAGGCATTATGCAGGTTGGCATCCATATCTCTATCTGCCTCCGTCATGGGAATCTTGACTCAGACGTCAGGTCCACATGTAGCTTCCTTTCTTAGTCTTTGTTTCTACTAAGTTAAAAAAAAGTTCTATCTAATAGTTACAGAACACTGGGAATGTCAGTCAGAAGCTGTAGGCTTTGATAGATAAGGTATAGCAAATGCAGTGCTTCACATACGTCAGACGTTTTTCTAGGGGCTTTAGATAAAATAATTCATTCCATATTCACAATGATGGATATGCAGGTACTGTTATTATGCCTATTTTACAGATGAGGAAACTGAGTCACACAAATGGTTAACTAACTTCCAGTCTAAGCAGTCTAACTTCAGCATCTGTGCTCTTAACCACTATGCTATAGTGCCTATTCCCAGTTCTGTGCATCAGGATTAACACAGATCTGATGTGAGGGAGCATTATGGAGAGACTTGTCACAGTCCATCACATTGGATTGACAGCCATTTCACACTCAAACATGGGAGGGCTAGATGTTTCAACTTGAGAGAAAAAAAGGTAAATTTATTTCTAATTCTCTCCGGCTGTATTTGGCTCTGAAAAGTATTTCTTTATATCCTGTTGTGGGATTTGAATGCGACTTTAAATATAACCCAAAGTATACACCTTAAGCTTTATTTTTTTTCCTAAGGAATAAGAAATATGAAGGCTGGGTGTGGTGGCTCATGCCTGCAATCCCAGCACTTTGGGAGGCCGAGGTGGGCGGATCACCTGAGGTCAGGAGTTCAAGACCAGCCTGGTCAACATGGTGAAATCCCGTCTCTATGAAAAATACAAAAACTAGCTGGCCGTGGTGGTGCGTGCCTGTAACCACAGCTACTCAGGAGGCTGAGGCAGGAGAATTGCTTGAACCTGGGAGGCAGTGCAGTGAGCCGAGATGGCACCACTGCACTTCAGCCAGGGGGACAGAGTGAGACTCTGTCTCAAAAAAACAAAACAAAAACAAAAACAAAAACAAAACAAAAAAGAAAAGAAAAGAAAGAAAAAAAAAGAAATATGAAGTGCTGGAAAAAGAGTTAAAGTATTGGAAACTAAGCTGTCACCACTACAGTTGATATCATTATAAAGTCTTGATACCACAGTCTTGACATTTGATGAAAAATTTTTGTATAGTATTTGTTTGTGGCAGACTTTAAAAGTTTTTATCCAAGACTGAACTTGTACTTGTTTTTGTTATGAGATAACATTTTGGACTTTCCTGCCAACAGTAACAAAACTATTTCATATGGCACTATTTTTGTAATTATTCTGAAAAGGAAAAAAATCAAAACCACACACACAAAAAAACTGTGCTATGTTTGAAAATTGTGCTTAAATTCTAACAGCTTCATGCCACCTTTTGACAACATTTCATTGCAGAAAACGAATTAGGGATTAGGAGTAAATGGATTACCAATCCATATGATTATTAAAAGCATATTAGATTCCTGTGAAAGCTGTAATTTTACATTTCACATTTGTTAAATGCAGGCAAGTCAACAAAATCCTTTTTCTACATTACTCTTTCCTTTTCTAGGTGTCAAGCAGATTCACTACGGAGTACACGAGGGGCTATCAGGGATCTGTGGACCACACTTCCTCCCCTCCCCAAAGTAGTTCTCATTAAATATTAAACTATTGGTAACGGCAGTCTACTAAGCAGCTAAAGCAGCAATTTTGATTCAGACTATGATGCCCAAAGTGTAATACCTGGAATCCAAGAACCTGAGCCTACATGGCTTATGAAGAGTTTCATAGCTACCCATGAGGATCTGGGAGCAAACTTCAATCACTGATTTAGAGGGAATGGCCAGAGCAAAGCCTTAAAGGTCAGGCTGAAAAGATAAGCTTTGAAATGGTCCATCTATTCAACCTCAAGTATCTACTCTTGCCCACGACTATGTTCTGCTTCTGTGTGATATACAAAAATGAATTCAGCGATGTCAGTGCCTCTCCCAGTCAAGACAACCTACATGCAATAGTCACATGACAAAGCATGTCACACGTCTTAGAAGCAAGTGCTACGGAATGTGGAAGGAAAACCACATTCACCGGGGCTCAGGAAAGGTTTTGTGGAGAAAGAAGCATTTGAGCCCAACCTTCAAGGTTGGAATTTTGACAGGTAAAGGTGGAAGAGGGAAACACATTCTAGTTTTCCCTCACAGAGAGAATGAGTGACTATGGCTTGGATACCAAAACAAATGCAGCGGCTCTGTGATGGCATGACATGGTTTTGCCTTCTCAGCTATGAAAACAGATGGACTGTATTCCTAAGGAATGATCTATTTTATGCTTTGGAGAATATTCCTCCAGAGTGGGTCAGCCTAATATGCTGGACCTAGACATAGCCAGTTCTGCTGCCTCTCATTATTTTTTCTATTCTTGGTATACACTGGGGACACCAGCCTTGAGGGCAACCAGTCTGGCACCTTTAAATCACAAGTACAGAAAAAGAGCAAAGAACAAAAAATAAAAAGAGCCCCACACATTAGCAGGACAGAAAAGGTACCCGAATCTTTCCTTTTCACATGAACAAACATTTACAAACTATGCCCTTTAGGGAGAGATTCAGAATGGAGAGAAAGTTACTCAAGCATAGTGTATGCTTGCCTCTAGAGGGACTTACATCACACATTATTAAAAGCACACCACAATCTTAACGCCCATCTTTTAGACAAGCATCTCGGCACTTTTAAACAAGAGAAACCAGGAGAATAGTACCAAACTTCAAGGCATTGGAGCACGAAGGAAACACAGTCGATGAGCTCAGACCCAGGGCTGGTGTGAAGAGCTGGCCGGCAATGCTGAGCACAGTCAATCAAAAGATCCTATGACAGAGGGTCGGCAGCCTATGGCGAACTTTGTCAGTGAATTAAGATTTCCAAACAAAACAAAAAAGGGTGTTTATATATTATTATTTATTTTATATATTGTTTTGTACTGACTCTAGATTCAGCCATCCATTCTCATCCTTCACCTCCGCTCTCCCATCTATAGCAACCTCAGCAATGTCTCGGAAATGCCTGCTTTCCACCACACACCTACTACCTAATCACGCTTCCTTTCAAGGGCTATTGCAATGGCTTCCTGATGGGTCTGATATCTCTGATTTACTTCCTCTTACCAACAGAAAGGCTTTACAGAAGCCTTAGTAATGGAGCTAATCTGAAGAGTTAGAATTTTAACAAGTCATTTTTATGAATGGCATGGGTGAAGAGTGGCATTCCAGGCAAATCTACAGGTTGAACAAGGGAAGTAGAATAGTGTGATATGGGTTTTCAAGTTTCTTTTTTTTTTTTTTTTTTTTTTTTTTACAGGATCTCATTCTGTTGCCCAGGCTGGAAAGCAATAGTGCAATCATGGCTCACTACACCCTTGAACTCCTGGGCTCAAGTGATCCTCCTCCCTCAGCCCTTGCCACCAGTAGCTGGGACTATATAGCACATGCCACCAAGCCCAGCTAATGTTTAATTTTTTCCTATAGAGATAGGATCTTGCCGTGCTTCCCAGGCTGGTCTCGAGCTCCTGGGCTCATGCAGTCCTTCAACCTTGGCCTCCCAAGGTGCCAGGATTACAGGCATGAACCACTGCACCGGGCTGGCTTGTCATATTTATTTTCTCTTCTGGTAACATGAATTTGTTTCTTTCATGATGGCAAAATAAGCTTTTTATTTAAAATGTTTTTCCTGTGATCACTACACAACTGATAAAAATAAGCCACAGATCCTCTTTTGCAAGCAGTGCTTGTTTTGAGGCAGGACCAAAGCTGTCCATAGCCATTTTGGGAGTTGATGCCATGGTGACTGGGGATGACATACTCCCAAACTTTCCCATTATTCACCATCAAATGTAAAGTATTAAATACGGGCAGACATCAAGCCAGGTCACATTTGTCTTCATGTCTTCCTTGCTACTTAAATTATAATAGACATTTTAAGCACAAGCAAAATTGATATTGTACCTTTAAATATGATAATGAACTGAAGCTCTATATGCCAATTGTATGATATATCAGCATTCCCATTAAGCATATTCTTCAATATATTCTGAAAAAAGTCTTGGTTCTAAAAGTTGAATCAATAAGATTATGTAAGGGTAGTGAAATGATGGCAACGTATTCCTAGAAACAAAACCTGCTCCAATTTATCCTACATATGGCTACTGAAGTTATTTTCCTGAAGCACAGTTTCCATTAAGCTGATTTAGAAATGATCTTCCACTGAAGGCACAAAAAGATAACAGAATGAGTTTGCATTCTTTATATGACAGGCCCATATGATGTTAACTGAAGGCTCTAGGATGGTGGCATTTTCTTATGACCAAAGCTTTTATTTCATGGACTCTGTAGTATTGAGGCATGTAATAATAGACAACTTGTTTCTTAAACTGCTTATATTCTAGGACAGTGACTCAATCTTGCCTGTAGATTGCAATCATCTAGGAAACTTAAAAGATAATCTTGATCCCTGGTTCCCAACTCCAAAGATTCTGATTTCATTGGTCTGGGGGTAGGATATTACAGGAGAGAAACTTTTAAAACTCTCCAGGTGATTCTATGTTGAGTCAAGTCAAACTCGGTGTTCCAGGAGGTGCCTATTTCTGTCCTGCTTGTCAGAACAAAAGCTGACAAGTATCGCCCAAACAGGTTTCATCTGCATGCAAAAGAGTTTGGGGACAGACTGCTCAACCACGAGTTGGCTGAAAAAAAGAAATTCCTAAGGCATCATAATACATGTTGTTTTTCACCACAGAGAGGATTCTCCCTAATGCTGTCTTTATATTTTAGTTTGAAAAGTTTGTAATGGCTTTCCATCCATTGGAAATATACATGAGCAGAATCAGCTAAATTTTCTCATAAAATATTTTGGTAGCATTGAGCCAGAGAAAGCGGTTTACTTATATTAATTGGAAGCACTCCGATAGAACAGGCTTCTTTTGGGTTGCCGATGAATTTATCATATGGCACTGCTGTGGCCTTAGACAATACAGAATCCACAAAGAATGTCAACAGATAGCCATGCAAAGTAGGATATCACATATCACATCACGCATCAAACTGAGTTCTCACTATTTTCTTGGGACTCTGCCTTTACATAATGTAGCAATATCCAGTCTCCTGTGGTTACTGCCACGTAGCTCTGTGAATACAAGAGTTTTTATCATATCTTTAAAGCTGGACTGCACAACACATGTAGTTCTGTCGCTGTACTTGTGTAGATCTGATTCTGTAGAGAGGCTTGCAGGTTCAACAGGTCCGTGGACAGTGGGGGAAAGGTGGCTCCCATGTCTGTTTCCCTCTCTCTTGTTTTTCCCTCTACACACACGTATACACACTCACACACACCCACGCTCAGACACTCGCAACAAGAAAAGGATCAATGACTGCCACTAGGATGAGTGGTAGACACAAAACACTTTCGGAGACAGTCAAATTAAGAAACATTTTAACAACTTAGTCCAAAAAGAGAAATTAAGCTAAAGTAAAAAAAGAAAAACACAACACACACGACAAGCCAAAACCCCAAGGTTGTCAGGGACAGGAGTTCAGGAATGAGTGGACAAAGGCCTGGGCAGCAAACCAGATGAGATGAAGTGAAGGCTGAGTCTTCTCCTGGTAAGGGGAAGTTGTTATAAAGTCTAACCACGATGTGATTCATTTATAGATAGAGATTTGCTTAGCTTAGACCTTCAGGTGAGGTGGTAAATTAGGAGGGGGAGTCCCACAGAAGGTTGCAAAAGCAAGCATGTTTCGCTGATGTAAATATATGTATTGTGAAGGAACCTAACAAAAAACAGAAAATTATTGTGCATTTTTATCTGTGCTCAGCACTGTCCTAAGCACTTCACATACATTCTTTCGTTTAGTCTTACCAACCAATTATTCTCCTTTTTAGATAAGAAACCAGAGGTTCCATCACCTGGCCAAAGTCTCAAAGGTAGAATGCAGTGGGGCTGAGACTGCAACCAAGTCTGACCATTTTCTCAATCAGCACATGTTTCTATGTATATAATGCAGTCATAATTCTGACCTATATCAGTATTGTTTAGAAGCAGAACCCATGAACACCTGCAGGGAAAGAGGAAGGGCCAGTCCAGCATCACTTCTCCACCCCCACAAGTCTCAGGGGATCTTAGTGAAAGTGACGGTCCTCCACTGCAGCTCTTGGGTGTTGACCCTTCGACTCTAGCTTCCCATCAGGAATGTGAGTTTGAGAACCATTGCTGTAACAAGGACTGGGTGCTTCTGGGTTCCACAAAGAGTAGTTTGTCCCGGGGTATTAGAATGCAGTGATGGCTAGTGCCAAATCTCCCAGGGGCTACATTCTAGGAAACTGGAACTTTAACATTAGGCTGAGAGGGGCAGCAAGTTGGGCAACACAAGCCCTGTTCCCAACCTTGGCGAAACTAATAACATCTACACACAGTAGTCATGACAGTAACATTTTGATAACAACTTCTACTTTCAGGAAAAGCAGCAAAAACAAAACAAAAATACTGCCACCACCACCACCACCACAAACAAAACAAAACAACCCCGCTTTGCATTTTCGAGTATAATACATGGTATCTTTTGAACAGTTACATATAACATGGTGTAAAGAAAATCAGATGTGCAATTCTTGCCTTTGTTACTAGCTATTGGCAGCCTAGACAAGTTTTCTAAATTTTCTGAGCCCGAATTTCCTTGTTTTCAAAACAAGCAGCTAAGTAGATGCACTTACTAGATAAGTGGTCTTAGTTGAGTCACTTATCCAGCCATTTTGTCAATCCCTCAACAAATGCACTTGCTGAGCTTCTGTTCTGTGCCAAGTACTGCAGTAACCTTTCCTAGGCTTCTCTAAGAGGGAGATGATCATAATTGCCTTAAATACTTAGCTGTGACATTCGGAGATGGTAACATCTAGAGGGTGTCCAGCATGAGACCTACTTCTTTCTCCTTCAAACTATAGGAGGTAGATAGCTCAACTTCAAAAAAAGAGCTCATAACAACCAGAACAGAAAGGTGCATGCTTTGGACTGTTCTCTAAAGATGACAGTCAATGAGTGGAAAATAGAGGTTGCTATGTCTCTGAGGCAGTCAGTTAAGATTTATATTTATCAATATTTTACTGATGGAATTTTTGGTAGAAATTTGAATCTTAATCCTACAAAAATTTTCAAACCCTGGGTGATGATAATAGTCAATATTTATTCAGCACTTTTTATGTGCCAGGTGTTAAGTATTTAATTGTATTATCTCACATAATCACCCCAACAACTCTGTGATGTAGGTTCTATCATTACTTCCATAATAGTGGATGAAAAGGCAGCATAAAGAGATTACATGCCTTGCCCACAACCACAGAGTTAAATATTGAAGCTGGAATTGGCGCTTAGGCAGTCTGACTTTAACTTAACCAGTTTTCTAAACTGACTTATTGCTTTAAAAGTCCAAAATTCCTAAAATTATCTGGCCAGGCAGGAAACTTGATTACATCACAGAACATTCCTGACAGAAACAGCCGTATTTCTTTTGGCCAAAGCAAGATTTCTCTTTAATTTTTACACATGGACATTTTCACATTCTCAGTCTTAATTTTTAATCCAGTCTTCTATATTTAGAATTCATTTCATGATTGATCTGCTAACAGAAAAATCAATATTTACAAGTACAGTTAGAACCACTATTGCAACAATTATTTTTGACTTATGGTTTGAATCTGCTCCATGATCTCTCTCATGGGAATCTATATTTCCCTTAGGTCCACTCAAAGGGTAAATTTGCCCAGGTACTTTTAGCTTTTGTGGTAGGAAATCTCCAAATTTATTCTGGTTATTTGAGACCAAACCTGATAATAAGGCAACCCAAGGGGGTGTTTCTAAAGCTACTGTATTTCAGCAGCCAGCAACAGAATAATCTTCACCCTGTGAAGTCAACAAGTATCCCTTCTATTTGTCTAGTGCTTTATCTTATTTATCAACGCATTTGATCCCTCAGTAATATTCGGACGCAGCAAAGCAAGGGTTATAATCACTCTCATTTTAACAATTAAAATACTCAAACTTAAAAAGGGTTAGTGGCCTACAGAACCTAGGAGTTCAATGTGTGACTTAAGACCATGTAAAGTTAAATCAGATCCAAAGGACAGAGCTCAGGCAGAAGAACATGTTGCAAATGAGGTGGAATCCATGTAGATAACATGTAACAGTCATACTGTCACCAAGACATAAATGGGAGCCACAGTTTGCAGATGGAGAACTATGACTCATTGTGTAAAGAACATTAGGTTTTCTCCAGTGTCCCTCTTACCTTCCTGTTTCACAAAAGAAGAAAGCAGACACAAAAGAGTGTTAACATGGAACAGATTCTCTGGATATTAAACTGTTTTTTTTTTTTTTTTTTTTTTGAGACAGAGTCTCACTCTGTTGCCCAGGCTGGAGTGCAGTGGTGTGATCTCGGCTCGCTGCAACCTCCACCTCCCAGGTTCAAGCAATTCTCTGGCCTCAGCCTCCTGAGTAGCTGGGATTACAGGTGTGTGCCACCATGCCTGGCTAATTTTTTGGTATTTGTAGTAGAGATGGAGTTGCACCATGTTGGCCAGGCTGGTCTCAAACTCTTGACCTCAGGTGAGCCACCATCTCGGCCTCCCAAAGTGCTGGAATTACAAGCGTGAACCACCACACCTGGCTTGGATAGTAAACCAATATGCAAAGGAATGAGTATTTCTCCAATGATCATAGTACCCTTTCCATCTTAGAAAAGATGTGTGCTATGATTTGAATCGGTTCCCTCCAAAATTCAGCAGTAGATATAGTGATGTTATTAAAAAGTATTGATTAGGCCATACTAGCTCCTCCCTCATGAATGGGATAAAGCCCTTTGTGAAACTGGTTTCATGCGGCCTTCTGCTGGCTTGCTCTTCCACTGTCTGCCATGTGAGGATGTAGCACAAAGCACCATACTGGAAACACAGAGTAGCCCTCACCAGAAAATGAACCCTGCTGGTGCCTTGATCTTGGACTTACCAGCCTCTAGAACCATGATAACACAAATTTTTGTTCTTTATAAATTACTCAGTCTCAGTTATTCTGCTATAGCAGCACAAAATGGACGAAAACAATATGTGACTACTAAAAGACTTTGTCCATACGGTACCTGCCTCCATGGGAGATACGAATTTAGAATATAGAACAAAAAGGGGAAAATAAAAATTATAATTAACCTAAATTAAAATTGTGATATATAAAGACTGAGAATAAATTTGCAGTTTCACATAAAACTTCATAATTTCTAGATTCTCTTATGAATCTTACAACAACTAAAAGCTAAATGAGACAATTATCCTCTTCTTAACACATGAGTTAACACAGGAATAACCTTGTACATGACTTGAGAAGTAGGTAGCAGAGATGCAAGTCAGCCCAGTCTAGTGATCTTTGAGCTGGACCATACCATATTACCTGCATAAATGGAGCTGGCCCCAAAGATGGTGCTATTCTCATCACATTACTTCCTTAGGAAGCCAGTTCGTCTTACTCAGGATTCTGTTTCACCGTTTAGTAGCAAAATATCCATAATACACTGTTAAGAGGATTTAAAGGGTCATAGGACGTGTAGAAAATTTAGAAAGTAGCCATTCCAACCTCTTCATTTACAGACTCAGAACAAAGGGAAAGAGAGAGGCAATTCTTTGATTAAGATGTCATAGCAAGCTATCAGGAGAGATGAGGCCTGATAGCCTTTGGGCTCTCAGGACAGCACTCTCTCAAGATGCACAAAGCTATCTCCCAGGTGCCCTACCTCAAATATTAGTTTCTTCCCACTAGTAGGCGCTGTTGCCTGATCGTGAGGAATTTCTCCTTCTACATAACAGTAGATTTTCATTGTAAATAGGAGTATTGCATGGGAGACACTAAGTCTACAACATGGCTTCTGTATGACTCCAGAACCAGGTGAACTCCATTACAGTTGGAACCAGTAGAGTCATGCCATTTCTCTCTGAAACACTGTGGTGTTTTGGATTTGTACATCCGCATGTTCTGGAAACCAAAGGAATAGCAGCAGGATATGGTGTAGTGAGTGAGTTCTGCAGAGCTGTGTTGAGGCAAAAGAAGTCAAGGCTCTGGCCCCATTTTATTACCACAGCCAGTAATAAAATGATTGCTTTACACGTTGGTATTATGTATAACATTCACTTAACAGAATCTTTCCAGCTTAGCTTTGTTACTTATTATTACTTTGAGACAGAGTTTTGCTTTTGTCGCCCAAGTTGGAGTGCAATGGCACAATCTTGGCTCACAGAAACCTCTGCCTCCTGGGTTCAAGTGATTCTCCTGCCTCGGCTTCCCGAGTAGCTGGGATTACAGGCGCACGCCATCATGCCTGGCTAATTTTTTGTATTTTTAGTAGAAACAGGGTTTCACCATGTTAGCCAGGCTGGTCTCGAACTCCTGACCTGGTGATCCACCTGCTCCAGGCTCCCAAAGTGCTGGGATTACAGGTGTGAGCCACTGTGCCCGGCCTGTTATTTATTATTTTTTAAAACACCACAAACTACTCAAGTAGTGGTAAATCTGTAGATAGAAGAATTGAGTTTTGATTCCAGCTGCACCATATATATGATCTGTGACTTTGAGTAAGCTATTTTACCCATTTGAGCGATAGGTGGAAGATAAATAGTAATCTCAGCCCTAGGTACCTCAAAGTATTACTGGCAGGATACAAACATATATATATATATATATATATATATATATATATATATATATATGTATATGTGTGTGTGTATATATATATGTGTGTGTGTGTGTATCCTGCCAGTAATATAAGTATACACACATACAAATAAAATGCAAAGAATTCCTCTAAAATATACTGCTGTAAAACAAATTTTCTTATGAATATTAATAAAAGTCACCTGTACAGTGGAACAGATATACTTATATATCTGGGGCTTCCATCCAGCAATGACATTCCGAAAAATTTCCATGCCAAATCCACAAGGTAGAATGCAAGACTGATTTGAGTAGATTGATTTTGAAGATATGAGCATCTCACAAATACTGGCAATGCCAATTAGATTCTCAGTGGAGTGAGCAGATGGGGTCACAAATATTTGACACCTGATGTTACACTGGAGCTCAGGGGGAGACCCATGAGGCAGGACCTAAGGCCTTTTCCATTCTTGTATCTCTGAAGAATTCTCATTGCTAAACGGTAGTCTGCATCTGATTCCATTTCCAGCACTTGCATAGCAACACTGAGCTCTCTGAGTGCTGAAGTGACGTCTAGGGAACAGTTATTAATACACATATGTGTGCACACAGTATGTGGAAATATGCAAGATTGAAAGTGATTAGTGTATTACTTTTAAGTAATACTTCCCATTGGGACTATGCTCCTGGAAAAATTCCTCTCTCTCTCCATAGAAGCTTGCACAGTCAGCTGCTATCACTTACCAGAATGTTTGGGATAAAAATGGTGTCAATTTTAAGGAAACACACTTCTCAATTTTCTTTGTTAACATTTGAATAAAACATTAGAAGGTTCTTACTTTTCTCCTCTCCTGTTTCATTCAGAGAATAAGCTCCTTCACAATCTTACTTTGTGTGAGAGAGAAAATAATCACCCTTCTTTGCTACCTGCAGATTAGCAGAATCATTGGGTTTTAAAGTAGAAAAGTTTAAATTCCATTCTAATAAAATCCACTGGCTCTCATAACTTCTCAGTTGCATGGCAATGCTTTATAACAAGAACACAGCAAGAAATCACATTTCTACTTGTAAGAGCTTATAGACCTGTGAGATCATCAGAGAGAGCAGCAGCAGAAAGGCATGGAAAGCATTATAGGAAGGATTTGGTTGGGAATGAAGGGACACTTTCTGGACCAATGAAAATTTTGGGAAACGGAACATTGTCTAGGAAGCCATGTACCTGGGCTGGCCACATTTTCTCTCTGTGACTCTCTTTTATAAAATAAATACACTGAATCAAATGTTTTTCTAAGGATCGTCCTAGTCTTCAGTTTTTATTATGAGATAAACTTTATAGGATAAACACACAAACTAAATTTTAATTAAGGCTGATTGAGGGTAAGGAGAATCCACTCTGTGGTGATTTCTGAGCAGTCCTTCAAGACCTCAAACTTATTGACACATTATAAAAGTTATAAAATGAAACAAATGAGAAAACTGGGCAATAGGTAATGTTTTATTTATGCCAGTAGAGTATATTTCTGGGTGATTCCTCTTGTACTAATGTAGTTTCCATATTTAGATTATCATATTTAGTAAACACATATCCAAATCCCTAATAACTAGTGAGATAAGTCAAGAGCTTTCCCTTACTAAGGCTTATAGGGAGCTCCCAGAAACCATATACTTCCACAGAAACTGCCTAAAAACAGATAAGCTCAGTAACGGTTTCTTGCATCAGCTCCCATGTGATTTTATTGGAAGTTCTGTCTTGGGCAAGAGACACCACACAGGGAGAGTGCAAAGTTGAAGGTCTTTAGCAAAAATTTGGACTGTAAACACAGCTTGGCATTATCAGCATTCTGTTAAGTTCAAAGAAGAGATAGTTACAACAAATACAGCTTGCTTTATTTCTGAAACAAAACTGTGCACATATTTGTGGCCATACTACTAATTAACCTGTAGATTGTTCCTTTCATCTATTCAGCATGTTTTTCTGCTCCCTGTTACAACATGCTGAGGTTACTTTTCCCATATGGACTATATTCAAACAGTTCCCTTATAGGCATTAGAGAGAGAATGGTACAAATGATTAAGGGACTAGAGAAGCTGACTGTAGAGAAAGATTAAAGAAACCATATGTGTACATATTAGGAAGCTGACAGGTGACCAGGGAGTGCCATAATGGTCTATAAATATCTGAAAGGGGTAAACGCTGAGGAATAATTTAGCCTGGTGCAAGTGGTACAACTGGGAGTGATGGCGTTTCTTAAAGAGAAGATCATTATTAAAGAAAAAACTTAGATGTGTAAGGTGCTATGTATGGAATATGGGAAAAGGGGAACATGTAGACTAGTTGTAAGTGCAATGGGATGAGAGTCAGAAGACATGGGTCGGCACTACCATGTATAGCTGTGTAACCTTGGAAAGGGCATTTAACCACTATGGGCCACAATTCCCTCTTTTGGAAATTAGAGTATGGAACAGAATTAGAGGCTTTCAAAGGATGCTCCCAAGAACTCCATGGTTTTGAGAATCCTGCTCTACTGATCCCCACCAAGAGAGGAAGGAGAATGAAGGGGAGTGGTGAGTGCCTAGAGCTCCTTAATCTGTTTCATTTCTATCCCATCAGCTTCCTCAGAATAATTTCTGGGGGATTTATCAACTTTAAAAAGTTTGTGTAAAAAAGCTACTGACTTAAAGTTTGAAAGATGTATTAGGGATCAGCTTTAAATCCATTCCTATTCAAAAGACTCGCGGTGGAAGACTCATTAAGGTTGTTTTCACAAAAGGCTTACTGAGTGGTTAATTATGGGCCAACATAGCAGACAGAGCAGTAAGACAGAAGTGCTGTTGCCCTCATGGAACTCCCATTCTAAGTGCAACTCTTAATATAGGATTATCAAAAATTCACAAATGAATAGAGGAATCACTACGTAACTTCGTATAGGATTGAAAATAATTAACTCAATTTAACATTTACAGAGCACCCATCAACGTTTAATACTTGTGATAGATAATGTAGGGCATAAACATTAAAATAAACAGATATCAAGTGCTTACTAGACATCAGGCCCTGTATGTCAAACCAGGAATATAAAGATGAGTAAGACCTGACACCTGCCTTCCCTAGAACAAATGGACATCTATAATTACCAGATAAAATAAATGAAGGCTGTTAGAGGACCACACAGAAATACCTTGAGAGTCATATAAGAAAGCTATTAATTCTTTCTAGAAAATGGGCTCAAATTGGGGAAGGGATACTGATAAGAAAAATCTTTAGAAAAGAGAAAGGAGACTCAAGTTATGAAGGATACGAGAACGGTTTACCTGAGTAGAGAAGCAGGAAGGGGGAAAGCATTTTAAGTAAAGGAAAAGCCAATTAACAAAGGGGGGGGGGGGCGGAGCAAGATGGCCGAATAGGAATAGCTCCAGTCTCCAACTCCCAGCGCGAGCGACACAGAAGACCGGTGATTTCTGCATCTTCAACTGAGGTACTGGGGTCATCTCACTAGGGAGTGCCAGACAATCAGTGCTGGTCAGTTGCTGCAGCCTGACCAGCGAGAGCTGAAGCAGGGCGAGGCATCGCCTCACCTGGGAAGTGCAAGGAGGAAGGGTATCCCTTTTCCTAGCCAGGGGAACTGAGACACACAACACCTGGAAAATCGGGTAACTCCCACCCCAATACCGCGCTCTAAGCTAAAGGGCACACCAGAAGAATATATTCCTTACCTGGCCGGGAGGGTCCCATGCCCACGGAGCCTCCCTCATTGTTAACACAGCAGTCTGCGGCAATCTAACCGCAAGGCAGCAGCCAGGCTGGGGGAGGGGCGCCCGCCATTGCTGAGGCTTAAGTAGGTAAACAAAGCCGCTGGGAAGCTCGAACTGGGTGGAGCTCACAGCAGCTCAAGGAAACCTGCCTGTCTCTATAGACTCCACCTCTGGGGGCAGGGCTCAGCTAAAAAACCAACAGGGGAAGGAGCAGAGGCCTGAGCAGACGCGAACAACTCTGTCTGACAGCTTTGAAGAGAGCAGTGGATCTCCCAACACGGAGGCTGAGATCCGAGAAGGGACAGACTGCCTGCTCAAGTGGGTCACTGACCCCTGAGTAGCCTAAATGGGAGACATCCCCCACTAGGGGCAGTCTGACACCCCACACCTCACAGGGTGGAGTACACCCCTGAGAGGAAGCTTCCAAAGGAAGAATCAGACAGGTACACTCGCTGTTCAGCAATGTTCTATCTTCTGCAACCTCTGCTGCTGATACCCAGGCAAACAGGGTCTGGAGTGGACCTCAAGCAATCTCCAACAGACCTATAGCTGAGGGTCCTGACTGTCAGAAGGAAAACTATCAAACAGGAAGGACACCTATACCAAAATCCCATCAGTATGTCACCATCATCAAAGACCAGAGACAGATAAAACCACAAAGATGGAGAAAAAGCAGGGCAGAAAAGCTGGAAATTCAAAAAATAAGAGCGCATCACCCCTGCAAAGGGGCGCAGCCCATCGCCAGCAACGGATCGAAGCTGGTCAGAGAATGACTTTGACGAGATGAGAGAAGAAGGCTTTAGTCGATCAAACTTCTCAGAGCTAAAGGAGGAATTACGTACCCAGCGCAAAGAAACTAAAGATCTTGAAAAAAGAGTGGAAGAATTGACAGCTAGACTAATTAATGCAGAGAAGGTCATAAACGAAATGACAGAGATGAAAACCATGACACGAGAAATACGTGACAAATGCACAAGCTTCAGTAACCGACTCGATCAACTGGAAGAAAGAGTATCAGCGATTGAGGATCAAATGAATGAAATGAAGCGAGAAGAGAAACCAAAAGAAAAAAGAAGAAAAAGAAATGAACAAAGCCTGCAAGAAGTATGGGATTATGTAAAAAGACCAAATCTACATCTGATTGGGGTGCCTGAAAGTGAGGGGGAAAATGGAACCAAGTTGGAAAACACTCTTCAGGATATCACCCAGGAGAACTTCCCCAACCTAGTAGGGCAGGCCAACATTCAAATTCAGGAAATACAGAGAATGCCACAAAGATACTCCTCGAGAAGAGCAACTCCAAGACACATAATTGCCGGATTCACCAAAGTTGAAATGAAGGAAAGAATCTTAAGAGCAGCCAGAGAGAAAGGTCGGGTTACCCACAAAGGGAAGCCCATCAGACTAACAGCAGATCTCTCGGCAGAAACTCTACAAGCCAGAAGAGAGTGGGGGCCAATATTCAACGTTCTTAAAGAAAAGAATTTTCAACCCAGAATTTCATATCCAGCCAAACTAAGTTTCATAAGTGAAGGAGAAATAAAATCCTTTACAGATAAGCAAATGCTTAGAGATTTTGACACCACCAGGCCTGCCTTACAAGAGACCCTGAAGGAAGCCCTAAACATGGAAAGGGACAACCGGTACCAGCCATTGCAAAAACATGCCAAAATGTAAAGACCATCGAGGCTAGGAAGAAACTGCATCAACTAACGAGCAAAATAACCAGTTAATATCATAATGGCTAGATCAAGGTCACACATAACAATATTAACCTTAAATGTAAATGGACTAAATGGTCCAATTAAAAGACACAGACTGGCAAACTGGATAAAGAGTCAAGACCCGTCAGTCTGCTGTATTCAGGAGACCCATTTCACATGCAGAGACATACATAGGCTCAAAATAAAGGGATGGAGGAAGATCTACCAAGCAAATGGAGAACAAAAAAAAGCTGGGGTTGCAATACTAGTCTCTGATAAAACAGACTTGAAACCCTCAAAGATCAAAAGAGACAAAGAAGGCCATTACATAATGGTAAAGGGATCAATTCAACAGGAAGAGCTAACTATCCTAAATATATATGCACCCAATACAGGAGCACCCAGATTCATAAAGCAAGTCCTTAGAGACTTACAAAGAGACGTAGACTCCCATACAATAATAATGGGAGACTTCAACACTCCACTGTCAACATTAGACAGATCAACGAGACAGAAAGTTAACAAGGATATCCAGGAATTGAACTCATCTCTGCACCAAGCGGACCTAATAGACATCTATAGAACTCTCCACCCCAAATCAACAGAATAGACATTCTTCTCAGCACCACATCGCACTTATTCCAAAATTGACCACATAATTGGAAGTAAAGCACTCCTTAGCAAATGTAAAAGAACAGAAATTATAACAAACTGTCTCTCAGACCACAGTGCAATCAAACTAGAACTCAGGACTAAGAAACTCAATCAAAACCACTCAACTACATGGAAACTGAACAACCTGCTCCTGAATGACTATTGGGTACATAATGAAATGAAGGCAGAAATAAAGATGTTCTTTGAAACCAATGAGAACAAAGATACAACATACCGGAATCTCTGGGACACATTTAAAGCAGTGTGTAGAGGGAAATTTATAGCACTGAATGCCCACAAGAGAAAGCAGGAAAGATCTAAAATGGACACTCTAACATCACAATTAAAAGAACTAGAGAGGCAAGAGGAAATACATTCAAAAGCTAGCAGAAGGCAAGAAATAACTAAGATCAGAGCAGAACTGAAGGAGATAGAGACACAAAAAACCCTCCAAAAAATCAATGAATCCAGGAGTTGGTTTTTTGAAAAGATCAACAAAATTGACGGACCGACGGACCGCTAGCAAGACTAATAAAGAAGAAAAGAGAGAGGAATCAAATAGATGCAATAAAAAATGATAAAGGGGATATCACCACGGACCCCACAGAAATACAAACTACCATCAGAGAATACTATAAACACCTCTACGCAAATCAACTAGAAAATCTAGAAGAAATGGATAATTTCCTGGACACTTACACTCTCCCAAGACTAAACCAGGAAGAAGTTGAATCCCTGAATAGACCAATAGCAGGCTCTGAAATTGAGGCAACAATTAATAGCCTACCCACCAAAAAAAGTCCAGGACCAGATGGATTCACAGCTGAATTCTACCAGAGGTACAAGGAGGAGCTGGTACCATTCCTTCTGAAACTATTCCAATCAATAGAAAAAGAGGGAATCCTCCCTAACTCATTTTATGAGGCCAACATCATCCTGATACCAAAGCCTGGCAGAGACACAACAAAAAAAGAGAATTTTAGACCAATATCCCTGATGAACATCGATGCAAAAATCCTCAATAAAATACAGGCAAACCGGATTCAGCAGCACATCCAAAAGCTTATCCACCATGATCAAGTGGGCTTCATCCCTGGGATGCAAGGCTGGTTCAACATTCGCAAATCAATAAACATAATCCAGCATATAAACAGAACCAAAGTCAAGAACCACATGATTATCTCAATAGATGCAGAAAAGGCTTTTGACAAAATTCAACAGCCCTTCATGCTAAAAACGCTCCATAAATTCGGTATTGATGGAACGTACCTCAAAATAATAAGAGCTATTTATGACAAACCCACAGCTAATATCATACTGAATGGGCAAAAACTGGAAAAATTCCCTTTGAAAACTGGTACAAGACAGGGATGCCCTCTCTCACTACTCCTATTCAACATAGTGTTGGAAGTCCTGGCTAGGACAATCAGGCAAGAGAAAGAAATCAAGGGTATTCAGTTAGGAAAAGAAGAAGTCAAATTGTCCCTGTTTGCAGATGACATGATTGTATATTTAGAAAACCCCATCATCTCAGCCCAAAATCTCCTTAAGCTGATAAGCAACTTCAGCAAAGTCTCAGGATACAAAATTAATGTGCAAAAATCACAAGCATTCTTATACACCAGTAACAGACAAGCAGAGAGCCAAGTCAGGAATGAACTTCCATTCACAATTGCTTCAAAGAGAATAAAATACCTAGGAATCCAACTTACAAGGGATGTCAAGGACCTCTTCAAGGAGAACTACAAACCACTGCTCAGTGAAATAAAAGAGGACACAAACAAATGGAAGAACATACCATGCTCATGGATAGGAAGAATCAATATCGTGAAAATGGCCATACTGCCCAAGGTTATTTATAGATTCAATGCCATCCCCATCAAGCTACCAATGAGTTTCTTCACAGAATTGGAAAAAACTGCTTTAAAGTTCATATGGAACCAAAAAGGAGCCCGCATTGCCAAGACAATCCTAAGCCAAAAGGACAAAGCTGGAGGTGTCACGCTACCTGACTTCAAACTATACTACAAACAGGCTACAGTAACCAAAACAGCATGGTACTGGTACCAAAACAGAGATATAGACCAATGGAACAGAACAGAGTCCTCAGAAATAATACCACACATCTACAGCCATCTGATCTTTGACAAACCTGAGAGAAACAAGAAATGGGGAAAGGATTCCCTACTTAATAAATGGTGTTGGGAAAATTGGCTAGCCATAAGTAGAAAGCTGAAACTGGATCCTTTCCTTACTCCTTATACGAAGATTAATTCAAGATGGATTAGAGACTTAAATGTTAGACCTAATACCATAAAAACCCTAGAAGAAAATCTAGGTAGTACCATTCAGGACATAGGCATGGGCAAGGACTTCATGTCTAAAACACCAAAAGCAACGGCAGCAAAAGCCAAAATTGACAAATGGGATCTAATTAAACTAAAGAGCTTCTGCACAGCAAAAGAAACTACCGTCAGAGTGAACAAGCAACCTACAGAATGGGAGAAAATTTTTGCAATCTACTCATCTGACAAAGGGCTAATATCCAGAATCTACAAAGAACTCAAAGAAATTTACAAGAAAAAACAAACAACCCCATCAAAAAGTGGGCAAGGGATATGAACAGACATTTCTCAAAAGAAGACATGCATACAGCCAGCAGACACATGAAAAAATGCTCATCATCACTGGCCATCAGAGAAATGCAAATCAAAACCACAACGAGATACCATCTCACACCAGTTAGAATGGCAATCATTAAAAAATCAGGAAACAACAGTTGTTGGAGAGGATGTGGAGAAATAGGAACACTTTTACACTGTTGGTGGGACTGTAAACTAGTTCAACCATTATGGAAAACAGTATGGCAATTCCTCAAGGATCTAGAACTAGATGTACCATATGACCCAGCCATCCCACTACTGGGTATATACCCAAAGGATTATAAATTATTCTACTACAAAGACACATGCACACGTATGTTTATTGCAGCACTATTCTCAATAGCGAAGACTTGGAATCAACCCAAATGTCCACGTGTGACAGACTGGATTAAGAAAATGTGGCACATATACACCATGGAATACTATGCAGCCATAAAAAAGGATGAGTTTGCGTCCTTTGTAGGGACATGGATGCAGCTGGAAACCATCATTCTTAGCAAACTATCACAAGAAGAGAAAATCAAACACCGCATGTTCTCACTCATAGGTGGGAACTGAACAATGAGATCACTTGGACTCGGGAAGGGGAACATCACACACCGGGGCCTATCATGGGGAGGGGGGAGGGGGGAGGGGGGAGGGATTGCATTGGGGAGTTATACATGATATAAATGATGAATTGATGGGTGCTGACGAGTTGATGGGTGCAGCACACCAACATGGCACAAATATACATATGTAACAAACCTGCACGTTATGCACATGTACCCTAGAACTTAAAGTATAATAAAAAATAAAAAATAAATAAAAAAAAATAAAAAAAAAACAAAGAGAGGGATGAAGCGTGGAACATTCAGAACCAAGAGGGCAGGTAGGGATGGGAGGAAAATCTGACTGGAGTCCTGGGCCCAAGGCCGACTAAAAAGGATTTCCTACATGAGACTAAGAAACAGAAAATGTATTTTATAGGCAAGAAAATGTCAGTTTCAAGTAAAAAATGGGATGACCATATATACATTTTAGCAAAATCTCTAGCTATAATGTAAAGACTGAAGAGGGGAAAGGAGGTTGGGAGGCCAGTTGTTTTGGCCACTGTAATATTTCAGGCAAGGGGAGCAATGGGAGTAGAAAATAATGTTTTTGACCTTCTCCTATGCCACCTATCAGGTAGGCATTATCTTCTTCTATCTGCACATTTAGACAAGGAGGCTCAGAATAGTTAAATAACTTGCCCAAGATCACACAATGAATACATGCAGAGCTAAAATTTGCACCTTAGTTTGCTCGATGTTAAAGAATACGTTCTTTTCATTACACTTGTTTCCAAAACATGATATCAGCAGTTGGCAGTGCAGTTAGGGGGAGGGGACAGATTCAAAAGTTGTTTCATAATACACAGCTGAAGAGGACACATTGGATGTGGAGAAAGTGAAAAGTAAGAAACAGCTTCCACATTCCCATTTTGGGCAATTTTGTGGATGATCCCAGATATCAATGTAATAAACTTCAGATTTTCTACAGCTTCCAGTTAAACTAGAGGTGGCGGAAAAATTCTTACTATGCATCTCTCATTGTGCATATAAGTGTGTGGATATATGCCTTTGTGTACACGTGTGTAAGTAAATAGCTGTGTATATATGTTTGTGAGTGTGTACGACTATATGGAAATACATATTTGTGCATATGGTTATAACGAGCTTTAGCAGCTATAAGTAGAATATGAAACTCACCAAAAAAGATTATTGAGAGAGAACGTGTGATAAAGGAAGTTTGACATCATCCAATTTCTATTACAATGCCAATGCCCCTCACAGCCTAAAACATCATCAAACTCTAAAGAGAGAGAAGACACCAAACCAGACTGACCAGCCCAGATTGCAAGCAGATATCTGAGGCTCAAGAATCTAGGAATCAAAATTAGAGTAAATGAGGATGGGAAAACTGGCCTCTTACCACTTGCCTATTCATTGCATATCTTGTGATTAATTTTCTTTATGTCTTCTCTTCTAAATTTTTTCCTCTTTGGAGACATTCAAGCAGAGTGGTTGGGAATTTTGTAGGTAGGACACAAGCTTCAGAGGAAGCTGGAGTACACTGCCTTTTTAAGGATCTTTCTGGCTCTGAAATTCCATGACACATCACTTCTGCTTGTACGCTTCATTGGTTGGTTGATTGATCATAGGAATACTGTTGAGACTTAATGTGCCCTTCATCTAGCAACAGACTCCCTAGATTACCCTCTTAATTTTATCTGTTAACACACTCAGACTGGAGTTTATGGCTTGGCTGGTGTTTCTGGCTACTCTGTTACTCTTGAGTCTGTCTGTACACTTTTGCTCTTTTAGGCCTAAGGAGTTTCTTCCTCTGGGCGGACACGCTTAACCCTAGCACAAACTGAAGTGGAACCTGGCCTCAATTTCGTCTCAAATGTTCCCTCAGCTGTGTGCCTCCTGCTACACCTGCTATTAGAGTCAGCTGCATTTGATCCCAAATCTGCTCCTACTATATGATCTTGTCATTGTAATTATGTGAGTTAACCAATTATTATGTAAATTAATACAAATAAAATGTTTTAATTTCTTAAAATAAAATCTAAGTAGAATGCTTTGGAAAAGTTCCATAAAGATACTTCACTCAGGAAAAGAAGGTAAATGTTCTATTAGGTACGGTTAAGCAAACTTTAAAATATTAGGACAAAAAGTGCACAAAAATCAAAGCACTATGTACACACACTGTTTCACTGTTCTCTGCACTCACACTGTTTCAAGTTCTTGCTGTCCTTTAAGGAAACCCAACCTGGACCTTGTAGAGGATCCATTATGGCATACTCACCGTGACTTGCAACAAATACAAGGCTGACAGCCCTCACTCAAATATGCCTTGGCCAAATTTCAAACCAATGGGTGAAAAACACTTTTTCTTGTTTATTTATTAAAACCAACTTTATTGAGGTATATTCTAAATACAATAAATAAAAGCATTTTAAGTGTACACTTTGATGAATTTCAATACATTTACAAGCTCTTGTAATTGCCACCATTATCAGGATCTGGAACATTTCCATCACCCCAAAAACTTCCCTCTTTGTCAGTCCCCATTATAATCAATCCTTTCCCTCCTCTAGCCTCAGCAAACTACTGACTGCTTTGCGTCAGTATAGATTAGTTTTGTCTTTTCTAGGATTTTGTAAATATGTGATTACAATGTAGGGAGTCTTTTTTAGGGGTGGGGGTAGCTCTGGTTCCTTTTGTTCAGCATCATAGTTTTTTTCTTTTTGAGACGGAGTCTTGCTCTGTCACCCAGGCTAGAGTGCAGTGGCACAATCTCGGCTCACTGCAAGCTCCGCCTCCCGGGTTCATGCCATTCTCCTGCCTCAGCCTCCCAAGTAGCTGGGACTACAGGCGCCCCCCAACCACGCCCGGCTAATTTTTTGTATTTTTAGTAGAGATGGGGTTTCACTGTGTTAGCCAGGATGGTTTTGATCTCGTGATCCACCCGCCTCGGCCTCCCAAAGTGCTGGGATTACAAGCATGAGCCACCACACCTGGCCTTGTTCAGCATCATATTTTTAAGAGTTTTTCATGTTTTTGTGCATATTAGTAGATCATTTCTTTATTGCTGATGAGTCATCTTTCATTGTATAAATATAGCAAAATTTGTCCTTTCACCTGTTAATGAACATTTGGGTTGTTTCCAGTTTTTGGCCATTATAAATATAGTTGCTATGAACATGTGTGTACAAGCCTTTGTGTAAAAGAAAGGTTTCATTTCACTTGGGTCAACATCAAGGAGGAGAATTGCTGGGTCATATGTTGAACACGTTTTATTTTTAAGACACTACCAAACTGTTTTCCAAAGTGGCTATACCATGTTCCATCCTCAGCTGTGGTGTATGAGAATTTCAGTTGCTCTGTCTTTTAGCTCATTCTTGGTATGGTTAGTCTTAGCCACTCTCATCAACGTATAGAAGTACCTCACGGAGTTTTATTTTGTTTCTTTAATGACTAAAGATACGGAGCATTTTTCATTTGCTTATTGGTTAGTTGTGTATTTTCTTAGAGAAGTACCTGTTCAAATCTATTGCCTATTTTCAATTCTGTTGCCTGTTTTTAAATTGCATTCTTTGTCTTCTTCTTGATTTTCATAATTATTTCTATATTCTGGCACAAAATCTTAGTCAGATACAAATACTTTGCACATATATTCTCCTTGTATGGGACTTGCTGTTTCATTTGTTATGGTGTCTTTTAAAAAACAAGTTTTAGAGTTTTCATAAAATCAAATTGATCATTTTTAACTTTATGGTTTGTGGGGTTTTTTGTACACTCTTTAAGAAATATTTGCCTATCTAAGGTTGTAAGAATTCTTTTCTTTTCTTGGAAAGGTTTTATAGAATTAGCTTTTACATTTAGGTGTTTGTTCCACAAAATGTGCAAGGCCTTTACAATAATAATTAAAAACACTGCTGAGAGAACTAAAAAAAAAAAAAAAAAAAAAAAAAAAAAAAAAAAAAAAAAAAGGGAGAGTTATACCATGTTCACGCATTGAATTGAAAGACAATACTGTTAAAGTGTCAGTTCTCCCTAATTTGATTTACATGTACAACACAATCCTTTATTGCTATACATTGACAAGCCACATCTAACATTTATATCGAAATGCAAAGGATACAGAATAGTCCAACTAATTTTGGAAAAGAGGAACCAAGTTGGAGAACTTAGACCACCTGATATCAAGATTTGCTCTAAAATTGTAGCAATCAAGATAGTGGAGTACCAGCACAAGGATAGACACAAAGACACAAGTTTAAAAATTAAATTACATAATCTCCCTTCCCCCCCAATTCAAAGGAAACTAGGATTACCTCAGTGGACCCAAATGTATCAAAGAAGGGTCTACTGTATTTTTTTTTCCATAAATGTCATGGTTTTAGTTTAAATAGCATGTTTAGGAAAACACTGTGCTTCCTTTGCTCATTTTCTCTCTGAAGATATTACAAACTAGTTTTAATTTCTTGTGAGAAGTGGGGGATGGTGCATACCAGTGAAACACACTGATGCTTTTTAAATTTATTTTCTCCTCCAGAAAGGCATTTGCAGATATCTTATCAAATTAATGTTTCTGCCTCAGATTTGCTTATTTGCTAAAAATAATAATTGTGCATGGTCATAGAAACTGAGAATAGGCAGAGGATCAGCAAAGAGATTTTACATTTTATCAAGAGATGAGAATTCATGCCTGACTTCTGATGTTAAACAAACAAACAAAAAGAACCCATACTCTTTATTTTTCCTGGTGGAAAATCATTTTGCAACTCATAAGAATCAAACGTAAGTGTTTCACTATGAAGTCATCTCTTATGGATCACTCCAGAAAGATAAGAATTTTACAACCTGCTGAGCACATCAAATAAGTTTAACTGAACGATCACAAGCTGAAGACAAAAGACTTTTAAATGGTCCTTACCCTGTGAGTTCAGGCTGATTTTTCATTTCTTACCAGTTATTGTGCCTGAAATATTTAAAGTAAGTTATGAGGTTCTGAAGTATAAAGCACTTCTTAGGAAAGAATGTTCTTCACTAATAAGTTAATGTAATTTTTCTAACACTGTGGGATAAAATATTCATAATGGATTAATGTGAAAGGATAGAGACACAATTAAATGTAATTTCTCTTTATTAAAATTGATGTAGGATATTGGTCTTGGCTAGGTATGCTCCAATAGAGAATATGAATGTATCAGAGGATAAAACACACTACCTTCTTGCAGTGCTAAAATGTTAGAGAGAGTAGACTCTAAAGTCCACAGGTAGATCCATTTCCTCATTGGTACTATTATGAACAAATTAAAGTTCACAGCCCATTAGGCAACATGGTCCCTACTGCAAAAGCACCATTTAGTAAACTAGGGAAACAGAGGAAATGACTTTATGATGTCTGTGTTGATATCAACAGTAGCTCTCATATTGACAACCTGGATCCCTTCTTGCCATACAGTCTGTTAGTACATAAGGGGATACAGTTTGGCTTTCCATATACATTGATAACACTACTGATGATTTCTGTGAACATTATTCTTGGGAAACAAAAGCCACATTATAAATAACACCTTAGTATCAACAAACTCAAGACAATCCTGGCCAGTGAATGACAGTCACTGGTCATTTAACTTCACAAAATATGAGATTCAGTAGACGAAGGAAGTAACTTTCAGAGATTATTATAAAATGGCACTATTATCAGTCAAATTGTGTCACTATCAAGCTTGCATAAGGGCTCTTTCCAAACTCTGGCTTTTAGCAGCAGATAGAGACAGAATGACTGCAACTCAAAGGCTACAACTACAGACAATTGCAATTTCTGGTCTGTTGCCAGCTCACAGATAACACAGTTGCATCCATGCAGAGTTAGCTTATCAAGGATATTTTTGGAGTAACTAACTCCCTGGAAGGGAACTAATTTTTATGAGTTAGATTTCTAGATTTATCTTATAACCCTTCCTCCCTTTCCCTGGAATTTTATCTCCTAAGGAATTATATATTGACCCATCACTTGAAATCAAAAGCCCTCCATTATAAAACTATGAAATAAAACCTTATACATCTTCTAAGCAGCAGCAAATACTCTGGACTTGTTTTCTAACTGCCCCATATTTTCCAATCTCTATGCCTTTGCTTGAGTTATTTCTGCATTCTGGATGCAACTCATTTCCACTAACCACAATCACACCTTGTTATCGAAGGCCCATTTCAAATGCTGCCTTCTCAAAGAAGGCAAACAAGATTTCAGTCCTTTCCTTCCTTCTTTCTTCCCTTGGTCACTCCCTTCCTTCCTTTTCTTTTCCAGTGAATATTGCAGTGTTTCCCTTCTGTGGATTGGCTGTTTAAAACTGTGGTCCATTTTTCACAGGGTGGTTTATAAAGCCTTTCTTTATACCCCCCAAAGCATATATAACTTCTTCCTTCTTCAAATTATTACAGAGATTAATTCTTTTCAGGCAATCATGTTAATTCATTTTGTGCTACAGGTATTTATATAATTGCCTAATCTCACCTACAAGATCTTGAGGCATGTTTACAGTAGAAACTATGATCATTTGTCTATGTACTCCATGTGGATCCCAGGTAATGGCTGATATTAGAAAGACTTCAAATTGGTATATGCAGGGGCAAGCCATTATTTCCTGAAGTATTTTTTAAAAGACCAATCAGACAGCGAGTCATCCTTCACAAGGAGTCTGATATTTATGCCAGCTAATAGTCTCATAGTAAGAGTTGAAAGGTGCATCATTAATTGGTTTATAGAAATTATGTCTTGCTGATGTCAAATAAAGGAATACAGTGAATATAACTTTCACAACAAAAGTCAAATATACATAGCACCAGGGATCCAATTAAATGTTCCAAGTTAAGAGTTAAAGGACACTCAGCTGCTGGTTGTAGCAACTAAGAGACTTTTTACATTTGTGATTAAAAGCAGCCCACACTTTATCCAATGACTATATTTGACAATAGGGATCCATTGCACATATATAATATAACCACAGTAAATTAAAGAGCTTTAAGTTTACCACTAGGGTAGAGTAAGATTCTCCACACAGAATTCTAAACCATATTCCATTAAACAATTAGGAACAAGGTTTCTGAAGTTATATTATCTGCCTTTAAAATCTGACCCTGTTACTTACAGGTTTGTTTAAGCCTTCTGGGTATAAACTACCTCATCTATACATGGACAATAGTATCTATTAAATTAGAGTTGCTGAGGAAATTTTACAAGACGATGCATATGAAGAGCTTTGAATGTACTTAGCATATCCACATAAATACTGTGTTTATTGTTATTGTTATCGCCAATAAGTCTACAGATTCACAACATGACCAGTCATCATCATTTGAAAAAAACCCCTTCTGGGGACTCATTTGCTACAGAATTTTATTCTTCAATAATGACAGACCAGGGGATGGTGGGCTAAGAAGACAATTGCATTCCAAGATCCTACTCAAATAAAAGCACACCAGTACCAAAAATAACAAGTAACAGAAAAAAATGTAGGGGGGAAGAGAGAAAGGGGATGTATGTGGGAGAAGATGGTTATAACAACCAAGATATTTCAATATATGTCTGGAATGCAGAAAGCGTATGATAGCATGTTGATTAGGTGGAATAAGCCATACCCTAAGCGGAACAGAGCTGAGAAAGAGGAGAAAGGAAAGGTTGTACTGTAGACCATTTAAACAGCACAGATTTTTCTCAACTCAGGGCATCCTGTGATGCTTATAATTACAATCTAAATCACAGGGTTGGAATCGGTGGTCTAGAGAATCTGCAGTTACCTATGTAGGGGACACTGCCACATTCCCTAAGGCTATTAAACATTTCAAAAGTCCATCGCTGATACAGTCAGTGGCAAACCATAGCCAAAGCCAGCCCAAACTCAGCCTGGTGCTGAAGTGGTATCTGAGTCCAGAACTACTTAAGACCAAAAATAACATACTGAATATTTGCTGCCTCCATCTCACAGCAGAGGGCAAGTGGGAAAGGGAGATGGTGTTGGCAGTTAATTACCTCTCTTCCAGAAGAGTAAAACAACAACAACAACAACAACAAAAATGGGTGATCAGTGGGGAGGAGTTCTAAAATTCATCCACGGGAAATTTCATCTGGGCTACCAACCTGTCTACCAGGGTTGACAGGCCCATGGGTACACTAGGAAGGGCTCTTTGATGAATTACTGGCTCATAAAATCTTTGAGCCAGAAGAGAGAACCTCAGTAAGTCTCTTTGTTTCATAGTGACAGAGCCAGGGCTAGTATCCACATTGCCCAGCTTTCAATCCAAAGATCACTACTCCATTCACAACTCATTCTTCCCTAGTTCTTAGAAACATTCCTATTTGGCTAATTAGTTCTATATATTTCTTTTTATAAAAAAGTCTTTTATACTTATAAAAATAACACATGTTCATTGTACAGAATTTGAAAATTAAGGAAAATTAGGGGGAAAATAAAATCACATGTAATCTGATATTGGGAAATACTCTGTTTATATTTTAAGGTGTTTTAAAAAAGACTTTCTACCCATTTTTATATAAATTTGGCAATACTGAATATATAAATTTAATGTATTTGTTCCTCACAAGATAATATTTTCCCAAATCACTTAAGTTCTTTAAATATAGTGTTTTGGCAATATCTCATTACTTGGGATTGATAATGTTTTGTTCAGCATATTCCCTTTCTATTTGCCATTATAAGTTTTGCATTAGTGAACGTTTTAATGAATAGATTTTGTTCAAATATATATTTATTTAGGATAATATATGTATATATTTATATAGAAATATATATCTCTATAGATGTCTATTTATCTATCAATCTATCTATCCATCTATGTATCTATTACTGATAAATCCATCCATCCATCCATCCATCCATCCATCCATCCATCCATCTATCTATCTGGATTGAGAGATACAAGACGTTTAAAGTTCTCGAGGAATACTGTAAAATAACTTTCTAAAAGTTTTGGGCCAATTTACATTCTTACCAGCAGCAAATGACAGTAGTTTCTTTTCCTAAATCTTTGCTAATTTCATAGGTGAAAAACTAGATTTACTAGATTTCAGTTATTTGTATTTTCTTTTCATACTAATGTGAATACATTTTTTTTAAGTTAAATATCCATTTGTATTTCTCTTTTTAAGAATTATTGACATTCCTCATCTTTCTCTGTTGGGATATTTGTATTTGCATGAAAATTTTCATATGGATATTAACCCTTTGCTTTTCATAGTCATTGCAAATATTCTTACTTATTTTTTCTTAATATTATATATTTACATACACTTTAAAAGTTTTGTTTTAAAATTTATTGATAATTTATTTTGTGACTGTTCTTTATGTTTTATTACAAAGCACAGAGAAAATCTGTTCTCAGTACAGATCAGATCAATAAAGTTTTTAAAACATTGTTAGTTTTTAAACATTAAGTTTTGCAGTCTATCTGGACTGTGCATATCATTTAAGTGAAGAGGCTGTGTTTTTTGAAAGCATACTTTTTTGATGAACCACAACCCTTAATTTTAAAATAGTTTAAATTTCTAGGAGAAGTTTATGGCTAGTCCTGTCTCATTCTTCTAATTAATCCACTCCCTACATTCTGCTCCTCCAAAACACCTTGTCCACACAGGTCTTTTGTAAATCATAATCCCGCTAACTCTGCTGGGACAGCTCAGTGGATCAGTTGGCTTCTCCCATGTCTAGTTTTGCTGTCTGGCCCCTTTGTCACTTGTTTAGACACACAATAATTACCACAGTGTTAGTTTGAAACTCCAAATGTCTGACATATCATCATGAAAATATTTGGGGACACTGCCCTTTCTCTGTAACTTTATGTTATTACAGGCTGGGCATGGTGGCTCATGCCTGTAATCCCAGCACTTTGGGGGGCCGAGACAGGCGGATCACCTGAGGTCAGGAGTTTGAGACCAGCCTGGACAACATGGTGAAACCCAGTCTCTACTAAAAATAAAAAAAAAATTAGCTGGGCATGGTGGCAGGCACCTGTAATCCCAGCTACTCGGGAGGATGAGGCAGGAGAATCGCTTGAACCCAGGAGGTGGAGGTTGCAGTGAGCCGAAATCGCATTGCACTCCAGCCTGGGGCACAAGAATAAGACTTCATCTCAAAAAAAAAAAAAAAAAAAAAAAAGAAAAACGTTATTACACTACATACAGTAAGAATTAGTAAGAATTAGATCGTAATAGATGTGACTTAACCTGGCTAATTCATTTAGTAGTTTGTCTTTTGTAACTATAATAAAGCTATTGTTGATATTATTAGGAGAGCTCTTCGGAAATACTCATCAAGATATTTAATCGCCTGAAACAAACAGAACAACCACTGAGAAATGAGGTAAGAAAATTCAAGGTCAGGTCAGTGGGGGCAGTAAATGATGTATTATACAGGCAGATCTGGCTTAACCAGAAGAATCAAGGTCAACAGTATGTTCTGGGTATAGATTGGTTGAACTATGTGTTAAAAAGGAATTCTGCTTATGATCAACAAAGATGTGAACTACTCCAATGTGAACCACATCTGCATATAATTTTCAAGGGTGAATGACTGCTGGGTTCACGTGTAGATTATGGCATTCTGGAATTCAGGGCATGGGGTGACACTGAGTGTCTCCAATTTCAAGAAGTGCTCAATATACTCAGGCTCTTGACCATATGCTCCCGAAACCTATCAGTGTTCCTCCTGGACTCTTTTCAAATTCAGCAAATGCATCCTTTCCATTGAAGTCACTGGGATGGATGACAATCTTCACAGGTCATCTAATCCGTGCACCTGCCTTCAGGCAGGGCTACTCCTAAAACCAGCCCAGACAGATGGTTCTTTGCTGTTCTCAAAATTCCCCAGGGAAGAAGGTTCCACAGGCTGCTACAATAATCCATTCCCATGTCTCCCAGTCACCTCTAGGACACTGAATCCTAAGCATTTAGTTAATAGCAGGTGGCAATGAGACAACTCTTTGTCTCTCCCTGAGGAATTGGAAGTTGGCCAAATTAGCCATGGGGCAATTGCCAAAGTGTACAGGAACCCCGATGCTACTCTGAGCTTCACAAATATCAAGTTAAGTGGGGGTATTTAGTGTTCCCAGCTGACAAAATACCAAATTCAGCAATGAACTAAACAAGTTTCATAATGCTCCGTCAGGAATTTACATGTCAGTAATAAATTTCAAGACTTAAATTCTTTCAAATTAAAAAAATGTAATAACATTTTTGGTAAAAGTAATTTGGAAATAAGTTTCTAAATAATTCTTATGTGGAAGAATGACTGAATTATAAAACCTTTATGATAAATTTTAAAAGATATCCAAATGGCATGCAGATAAAGTCAAGAAGAGGCATTTTATAAATTTAAATGCTTTTTATCAGTAAACAGAAGAGACAGAGAAAAATAAATGAACATTCAGAGTAAGATACTACAAAAATGAATAACTAAATAAACTTAAATCAAAGAAGGACTAAACATTAAGAAGGACTAAGCCTAAATAATAAGGCTAAACATTGAAAGTAATGAGTTAGAAAACGAACTCCGTACACACACACTTACACACCCCTTAGGAAAGTTCCACTAAGGAGGAAAAAGGAAAAACAAAGCAAAAGGAAGCTATGAATATGGACAAGAAAGATATTTTAAAAATTATAAGTGAGTAACATGCCTATATCATAGTAACACAGTTGACAATCTTGACAAAATGCATGATTTTCTAGCAAAATATAAACAGCAACATGAATTCCAATAGAAGTAAAACGAAAGAAAACAACAACAAAAACACTTCAGTAGCCTCATAATCACTGAAGAACCTGCAAAGGTTGTTAATATAAAAGTTTGCTAACAACTGAATTTGGTAAGGTGTTTGAATATGAGCAAGCAAAGTCAAGAGTTTCCTTTAAACTAGCAATAACCACACATAAACAGCAACAAGCATAAAGATGGCACAGTAGCAACAAAAATTGAATTATCTTGGAATAAAGTCATCATGAAAGGAAACGACACTAGAAATAACTATTGAAGTGTATGAAACAATTCACATAAAGAGAGAGAGTACCGTGTTAGAGAAGGGGAGCTTAATTTTTCAAAATTGATTTTAGTACAGATTTATGAGACAGCATGTGGAAAATAAATTATTTTTCAGAGGAATTACAGAATTCTTCAGTTTTAACTAAAGCATACTAGCATGTATGTGTATGGTATATAAGTGTACACACACACACATGCGTTTTTGGTGAAGGAAAGATTCCTAAGATAGGTTGAGAACTTTTGACTACAGACATAGTCACTCTGCAGCAGAGAAATAAAGAAATGCTCCCTTTAGACTGTATCCATCCACAATCACACATGAGACTTGGATTAAAATTTACGACTACACAAGGTAATTACCCCCGAAATAACAAAGTTCAAATGTGGGCATGACTATGACAGGAAGTGGGCAGGAGCAGCCAGTCCCAGTCCTTTTCCACTGAGTTCGACTTGCACATGGGATTCTTCCAGTTTGATGACCATTGCCAAAGTAGTACTGACCCAACTTTTCTCTATTGTCCAAGCAAAAGAAATTACTGCTAAGGTGAGATGGCAGAATGAATAGTCAAACAAAAAGAAGTTTCTCAACTCTAATACTTTATAGTTGAAAGAGCATTTTCACTGATATTATTAAGTTTAATTTATACCCCAATACTCTAAGATGTATTTTCATTTTCATTTAATGAAGAAATATGAATAGATTATCTCAGAAATTTCTGTCATTTCTCTCTTCGTTAGGATAGTCCTTTTATTTTTATTTTTGGAGATATAGTCTCACTCTGTTGCCAGGCTGGAATACAGTGGCGTGATCTTGGCTCACTGCAACCTTCGCCTCGTGGGTTCAAGTGAGTCTCCTGCCTCAGCCTCCCAAGTAGCTGGGATTACAGGCGCCTGCCACCATGCCCAGCTAATTGTTATATTTTTGGTAGAGACAGGGTTTCACCGTGACCCGCCTCGGCCTCCCAAAGTGCTGGGATTACAGGCGTGAGCCAATGTGCCCGGATAGGATATTCTTTTTTGACAAATATTAGTTAATCTAATTGGCATAGTCGGCATTAACATGGCAATGTACAATGCACAGTGATTCATGGAAGAGGAAATTTGGGGATGTAAATGTAAGTGCATCCTTAAGACTATCAAAACACAATCCCTCATTTCTCCTCTCATCTAGATCTTAGAATAATTTTATCCATTTCATTTCTGAATTGTGTCTGACCTGGTTCTCATTGCATCAGATAAACATTTCCACTGGGGAACCATAATTGTTCTCTAACTCAGGAAGAACCTATTGCTTTAACAAACATGTCCTTTCCCATAGCATCTGTCACAAGTTTCCTTACTTAATTCCCTTTTGTGTGTTCCATGAAAGATTCTACTGCAACTTCTGACCTAACTATTCTCAGGAAACATAAGACTACCCAAGACTAGGATGGGGGGGGAGGTGAACAGCCTTTCCTCCTGGCCTCTTTTTTTTTATCCATATACTCCTTACCACATCTGTTTTTCCCTCATCTTTATTTGCTCACTCCTCCCATTCATTTCTAACACCATTTCTCTGCAAATGAAAAGAAGGAAATAAAAGGAGATAGGGAAGTAGGAAAAAGGAAACCATGAAGGAAGAAAGGAGGAGCCTAGACGCATTAAATAGAAGATTAGACAGGCCAGGCGCGGTGGCTCACGCCTGTAATCCTAGCACTTTGAGAGGCTGAGGTAGGTGGATGACAAGGTTAGGAGTTTGAGATCAGCCTGGCCAACATAGTGAAACCCTATCTCTACTGAAAATACAAAAAGTTAGCCAGGCATGGTGGCACACACCTGTAGTCCCAGCTACTCTGGAGGCTGAGGCAGGTGAATTGCTTGAACCCTGGAGGCGGAAGTTGCAGTGAGCCGAGATCGTGCCATTGCACTCCAACCTGGAAGATATAGCCAGACTCCATCTCAAAAAAATAAATCAATAAATAAATAAAAATGAAAAAAAAAATAAAAGATTAGATGAAAATGATCAATACCAAGGAAAATTATAGCTTGGCTTCTAATAATTTACCAGCTTAAGTGCTCCATCAAAAAAGATCAAGCGTCCTTGGGAATCAGCAAACATGCCCCAGATACTCCAGGAGCTTAATGTGGTTGTTACATCAGAACGATCTTTCCCACAGTGGAAATATATATCAGCACCAAAAAAAAAAAAAAAAAAAAAAAGTGGGATGAAATCTCAAACTTTCCTTTACCCCAAGATTAGAATCTATGTAAAGGGTAGGGCCTCTTAAAAACAGACTTATTTAGGCCCCCACCATGTATGTTCCCAGGACCAAGATTGTTATGTCTAGAAGACCACTGAAAATTTATCAGAGGAACACTGCAATAGGCAGCATAATGGTCTCCCAAAAATGACCATGTCAATGCTTGAAACCTATGAATATGCTACTGTATATGACAAAAGGGCTTTGCAGATAGGATTAAGTTAAGGGTTTTGAGATCAGAAGAGTATGTGAGGTTATTCAGGTGGGTCATATCTAATCATATGGGTCCTTACAAATTGGAGAACTTCTCCCAGCTGGGGCCAGACACAGACTGATGAAAAAAATGGTCAGAGGTGCTATGTTACAGGCTTTGAGGATGGAAAAAGGGGGCCACAAGTCAAGGAATGTGGTCAGTCTTTAGAAGTCAGAAAAAGCAAGGGGGATTCTCCCCTATGAAGAACCTTCAGAGAGAAATGCAGCTTTGCTAACACGTTGATTTTAGCCAGATGAGACCCACGTTGAACATCTAAGCTACAGAACTGTAAGATCACAGATTGTGTTGTTTTAAGCCCTAAGTTTAGAGGTATCATAAACACTTATTGACACAACCCTTTGTAGTTGATAAAATTTCTCCTCCTATCATATCAATCCAGTTTGAGAATGACAAAGGGAAGAAAGGGCTTAATGTATTCTTGCATCTTGCCCACACATCCCCTGTCCTCCCTTTGATAAAGGTGATTTGAACAAAGGTTAAAGATGATAAATTCACTCATACTTCTTTAACAAATTCCCAGAATATTTTCCTATTAGTATTTCTCCACTTACAAGTGAGTACCAAGATATCTCCAACCTTGGGATAATTCACTCAATTCATAACTACCAAACACTGTCAATAAGTGGTACAAAAAAGAAACAGGATTTCCAGAGTTAATGGAGAAAAGTTTTAGCCTGGGCATTGGCACTTGGTGGCTGTGGCTTACACTCTCCTGTTTCAATCTGGGCATCATTTTCTTCATCCAAAAAAAAAAAAGTCAGAATTAGGAGATGACTTCCAAGGTCCTTTCCACAGTAAACACATCAACCTCTTAAGTAAGCATCAGGATCTTGAAATATTTTCTCCTTAAAGGTGGGACAAGCCCAAACAATGCACATATGCACATACACACAATGATTTTCTAAAGTTCTGCTAATTTTTTCAAAAGTTGAAAGTAATCTTTACATGTGTATATATGTACTTTTAAAACACCATGACCAATTTTTAGTTGAATCTGGTGGATTATTCAAATAATAGTAGTTTTCTTTTGGAGACAGGGTCTTGCTCTGTTGCCCAAGCTGGAGTGCAGTGGTATGATCACAGCTCACTGCAGCCACCCAAAATTCCTGAACTTAAGTGATTCTCTTCCCACCTCCACCTCCAGATTAGCTGGAACCACAGTATATGCCATCATGCCCGTCCAGTTTTTTTTTTTTTTTTTTTTTTTTTTTTTTAATTTTCTGTACAGACAGGGTGTTACTATGTTGCCCAGGCTGGTCTTGAACTCCCAGGGCTCAAGCAATCCTCCCACCTTGTCCTCCCAAAGTGCTGGGATTATAAGTGTGAGCCACTGTGCCTGGCCACATAGTGTTCTTACAGTATTGCTGATGTGTGAAAATCTAAATACACACAAAACACACCAAAAATATAGCTGGCTTGATTTGCATTTCTGCATACCTAGGCACTTCCTGTTTTGAACTGAAAGAGAACAAAAGAGAGCAATATCATGTTTCTTATCCCACAAGTACCTTAAATCTATTCCCATACAATTTCCACCTCCATTATTCCCTATCAAGTGGCTTTATAAGGTTATTCAAGTGGTATATAGCAGTAGAAATGGTTACCCCTTTATTTTTACATAAATCACTAATCTGATGTTACCCACTGTTTGATAATAGTCAACAATTTCCCATTTCATATAGGTAAACATTCAAAAGATCCTTTTTATGACATATCACACAGGATCTTTCATCATTGAACTCCAGATTTGCTATCCTTCCTTGTACCACTACTTATCCCTCAACTGAATGTGGCTTCGGTCACAGAGAAGTTCTGTCATGAAGTAACGTCTTCCTGTTCCTGATATACCATGCTTTCCTGCCTCTATACCTTTGTACATGCTGTTTCTTCTGTATGTAACATCTTTCTTCTCTTTCTCTACTTGGAAACATTTATTCCTTCATTAAGACATCAGGTATCACCTGTTAATCTCCCTATGGAGATTTTCCCTAGAGCCCCCAGACATCCTCTCTCACAGTCAAAGGTACAGAGCTCCTTCATAACATTTATCACATGGAAAAAGGGATCATCACATATTTTTGATTCTCTAACCTATAATGGTCTATGAACTTTATGGGGGCAGAGATCTCTAAATTTACTCATAGTACTTTTTTTTCAGAAAGCATTTATAGTAATTCTAATTCACCCCATGTAAGACAGAGATGGACATATCATAGGCTCTGCATAAATATTTACTTAAACCAAATAACCTTATAATCTACTGTGTCATTAGTAGACATACCAACTCACTAGAGAAGAGAGATCATTTAAAATCTGGAAGATAAGTCATCTGCTGGGTTTCACCATCTCTGTTATTTGTTCATTTATCAAAGGAACAGAAATTGAAAACAGACACAAAAAAGCTACGCAACCCACAAATCTACTATTATGAAAATGTGTATTCCATATTCATGAGCTGTTTCTTAACTAAACCAAGTGAATAGGTATAGATCTGCATAATATAATAAACTTATTATTTCTTGGCCAACTGATTTGTTATAGAATCTCAGGCAAATTAATCACTCTTTTCTGTTTGCCTTGTATTACTCCAGAACCATCAAATAACATAGTGCAGTCTACAAAGGCAGTTTTAAGAAATAAAAAAGAAAATCACTTAACATTATAAGTTAGAAGACCCAGGTTCTTTTGCAGATATGTTATAAGTGACATTTTAAAAATCTTTAGAAAGTGATTGTCACTCTCTCATTCTGTTTTCATGTTTGTGATGTAAGATTGGACTAGACCAGTAATTCTCAACTTTTTTTGTGATCTTGTCACACGTGGGGGTAGGGCACACTCCATCAGCTAAATTTTCTCAGAGTCATAATATTTTCTCAGTGGATCTAGGGCTATGTCAGTAGATCAGAGTCCCATTGTAAATACAAGGTAGGTGTGTGT
Source organism: Rhinopithecus roxellana (assembly GCF_007565055.1). Taxonomy (NCBI): domain Eukaryota; kingdom Metazoa; phylum Chordata; class Mammalia; order Primates; family Cercopithecidae; genus Rhinopithecus; species Rhinopithecus roxellana. The sequence goes on from NC_044549.1 coordinate 154,488,691, forward strand.
GGGTGTGTAGTTTTGTATGTGATAAAGCTCCTCCAGGTGATTCTGAGTCTTTATGCTGAGAACCAAGAAACTCCTCAGGTTTCCTCCAGCCTTAACAATCTGTGAGCTTATAATTCTATGAATGAGTACTAGGAATGGCTGCAGAAAGCATAACAGTGTAAAATGCAGACTGGTTGCAGAATATAGTAGCTAGTTGAGAAAAGCATCCTCATGAAAAACAGATATTTGTTGAGCAAACAGGAACAGAGACTTGGCTTATGAAGATCTAGGCTCTTGATGTCTGTATAACCTTGGACAAGGTACTGAACTGCCTAAGACTCAATTTTCTCATCTGAAAAATCTGGATGTGAATGCCTACCTGTTGTGAGTATTAAGTGAGACCAGCTATGTAAAGTGTTCAGCATGCTGCTTGGCACATGGTTAATGCTCAATAAGTGGTTGTCAACAATTATGGGGACCATTTGTGTTAGGCATACATGTACGAGTAAGTGTCCCTGTCTTTCAAGGTTAGGGTTCTATTTCTGGTGTAGAATTCTACATAACTCTTCTCTAGACTGGGTTGTCTAGAACTTCTATGAATGAAATAAATATCAAAGTTATTTTAATATATTTTATAATTATTCAGTGACTCAAGAAAAGTATTTAGTATTTCAACATCTTAACTGGAAATCATCTTAACTAAAACACAGAATATCTTACCTGTGGTCATCACCAGAAATTGGTCTCAAGGTTATGTTCAAATACACAAAACCTAAATAGCCTATATCATAACGTTTCAATACCCTCAGTACTCCTGAACATTAACTGTGTGTCAGCCCCCATCTGAAAGTAATTTGCATGTATTATTAACTTATTTAATCCTCCAAAACCCACTATCACAGATACTATTATAATCATCCCTGCCTCACAAATGAGCAAACTGTTGCAAAGAGAAGCAAAACATGCTCAAGGTTACTGTGGCAAAGTGGAAATTTAGACCCAAGCTGCTTTGGGCTTTTCTGGGATGGTGATAAGGGTAAGATCCTTAGACATGAAGTTAGAAAACCTGAATTTTAGACCTATCTGTGTGTCCTTGAATAACTGACTTCCTTGCTTGGCTGAAGGTTTCTCTGCCTAAACTAAGAGATTTGGATTAAATCTAAGGTCCCATTCTGTGACGTTCTAATTCAAACTATACAGCATTTTGAGTGACAAGAATTTGTGTATGAGAAAGCTCCCTTTTTTTGATATTTACTTTTTTTAGCTGCTGTTTTCTTTTGTTTTTCCTGGCATGTGTTATGTTGGCAACACAAACTATTATGCCTACATCTATGTGCTTGTAAATGTTTATGTTGCTATTGCTGTTTATTTGCCTTGTTTAGGAGAAATAATAATTCATCAAACAAACAAAAAATGGAAAAGAAACACAATTAGGCAGACCAGATTTCACCCACAATAGAGACCTCACAATTATAGCTGCCACACTATTCACCATGATACTTCCGCCCCGCTACCACTGTATCACTCACTATCCCTCTTCTCCTGCATAATTTTCTCAGTAGGATATACTGCTATGTGCCATGCTATGTATTTTACTTATGTGTCCTCATTTTCTCCTCACTGAAATGTAAGCCCCATGAAAGAAGCTTTTCATCTGCTGTTGCACCAATGCCTAGAACAGTGCGTACACACAGCAAGTACTCAGTAAGTGTTGATGAACAGAGGATCTCTGTGGACTGATGTCACTACCATTACTGAACTCCTTCTCTTTTTTTCACATCACTTAGTGATGTCATTACCTACCCAAGATAGAAGCCCAGGAATAAGTCTCAACCCATCCCTCTTACCCTCCTTTGAAACCCTTCTCTAAATTGTCACAAGATAACTGTCTTGGTTCCAGCCCTTATTCCCCTTAGACTAGTACAAATGACACCCAGACTGATCTTCATCCCCCAAATCCTGTCCCATTGAACACCTCTCCCCACAACAGTACCTGGAGTGATCTTCAATCAATATCTTGTGCTTCCCTTGTTGAAACCCTTCATGGACCTCCCATACTTTCAGGACAGACTCTAGATTCTTTAGTAAGAAATAAGAGGCCCTCTGGATCTGGCCACTGATCATTCATTTAGTGTCATTTCTCCTTCCAATATTCTTTGGCAGTCATATCACACTTTTTTTGGTGTTGGTCTCTATACCTTTGTCCCTACTGAACTATGTGAAATGCCCTTGAATTCATGGCTTACCTGAAAAATTCCATTATTATTCAGTCTTAACATCATCTATTTCAGAAAACCTTTCCCCACTTTTCCATTCATAGTAAGCCATTCTAACTTCTTTCCTCCTGTATCACCAAAGTCCAGCAATATATCATATCGTAATTGAGCTATTTGTAAGCACTTCTGTCTATATTTTGTGGACTAATGTTTAATGGAAATGTCTGGAACAACTGTTTGGCATATCATAGGCTTTCAATAATTATTGAATAAATGAAGAAACAAAGAACAACATACATTTCCTATCTAGAGATCCTTATCCTTCTTATTTAGAGCATGTTTATAAATAAAATCAGATTCCAAGCCCTTAGCAACAACACAAAACTTAGAATTTTCCTAGTCTTACCTATACATACTGTGTGGCCTGTCTAGAATACCTCTTGACTTCGAAAGTGACTGTAATGCTGAGGCCATTCCTTCCACAGATGTCTTCTTAGGTGATCTCCAGATTAAGTCCACCTTGAGTCTAATGCGTCAGCGAGAATACTGTTATTATGACAGATACATTTTGAATGGGAACGGGCTGCACGCACTTGGACCGTATTTCCTTGATCTGCCAGAGGAGAACCAGAAGCAAACGTATCCCCATACCACCTGTGACCAGAGAGGTAGAACACAGTAGTTTCCAGCATAATCAGATACAAGGGTGCACTGGTCCAGATTGCTCTAGAGGCACAACAAAACTTTTCTTTAGAATCAAGGTGACACAGCAGCTTCCCAAAGACACCACATATCCAAAATTAGGAGTGGGAATGAAGTCGAAGAATCAGTTAATCAGTGTCTGGCTTCCTGAACCATCCTAATGAAATAAAATGGCAAAATTCAGATACATTGACACTGCCGCTGACGGCCTAAAATAGCATCAACTTCCGACTGAGTGAGCCAATTGCTAGCTATTGCACTGAACTCTTTTGCCTGATGACATGTCAACAGGGTGACTTTGTTTTCAAAATCAGTCCCCTTTTCCTTGCTCTCTCTTATTTCCACCTGGGCAATGAGACTGGGCCTGGTTTTTCTACAGATCACTGGACTAGAAGATGCCATAGGGATGGATCATTAAAAGTTAAAACTATTTACATGTGTGAAAGAAAGCAGTACTGGATTGAGGCAAATTGTGGGGAGAAGGGAGTTTCTGGACATAAATATTGCTACAATCATAATAACCAGGTTTCAAGTCCAAGAAGGAATGGAAGAATAAAGATGCAGATTTCAAGTGTTATTAACAAAAAAAACACATTATGGTCAGAACTCATCTTATGTTATCTGGACTAAGCAGCCCAGCTGGGCACTACGACCCATGTAGGAGGGCAAAGACACTGTCCCAGCAGACATCTGGTACAGTGCAAAGAAAGAGATGGTGTACCTGTATTTCTAATTGCTCCTTGATCAGTGGTGAGACCCTTCAGTCAGAGAAAATCAAATCATACTAAAAACATCCCCCAGGGAAAGTAGAGGGAAAAATAGAATAGGATTTACCAGAAAGGCCATGGAATGAGCACAGATCCTGCGAGTCTAATCTTTTTCCAGGCCTTGGCTAGCTCACCTTCTGAAATCTATAGCCTCAGGCATAGTATATGCAGGGGTTAAGAGCCAGGTTCTGTGTCCAAATTGCAACTCTAATGACTAGATTCTGGGAAAATTATTTAACTTCTCTTGGCTTCAGCTTTCTCATTGTAAAAGAATAGTATCTACTGCCTAGAGTTATAGTCTAGATATAAGTAATGCATGTAGAACTCATGTTAAATAGTAAGTGCTCAATATGTACTATTTTAAGCAGAACCATTAGTGAGAATGGTTTAGGATCAAATCAGACTACAGAACCTCTATTGCAAGCAAAATTCTTGGTGGAGTGGCACAAAGAAATTTATAAAATCACCTAGTTCTATCTCCTCTTCTCATTTTTCTTTTTGGGGAAGAGAGGAAGAGTAAGATAAGAAAGATGTGCTCTCCCATCTTAGTAATATTACAGTAAAATAGAAAATATATAAATACACACGAAGAAAATAAAGATCATAAGAGTTATGAATCAAAGACAATAGTAACAAAAATTAGAAATAAATTTTGACTTAGGAATTAGAGATTTTTGCTAGGATATGCTATAGTGCCTCTTTATTTGTATAATTTTTTTTTTTTAAAGCTACATTCACAAGATAAGTAGATCATGCATCTAAATTCTAGAATCCAATAGGACAAAGTGTTTTTCTTTAATCATTCACATCAATAAACACAAGTAAGTTATTTTCAGGGAAGCAGCAATTCAGTCCTATCAAGGTATCTGTTTGTTCGCTGTCTCTCTGCTCTTGACCGTCTGACAAAATGACACTGGGACCAGACATTCAATCGAGGGTCCAGTCTCTGATGGGCCTCTGTTCAATAGAGATCACAGGTACATTTCTGAATGGTTGAGAAACAATTACTGAGGGGCCCCAAACTCTCTTGATTAGAATGCTTTCACCAAGGCAGAACTAGACAATTTTAGCAGACTATAGACAAAGCAAAAATAACTAGGTTTCCAACTACCTGCAATTCTCAGCCTTGCAGAAATGTATTCTTTATCTGTTGAAAAACACTCTATGTTGATTATGCTGACACTGACAGTAAAGCTGCGTGGTGGTTGGTTTCCTTTACATTTTCTTCTTCACATCTCAGACGAGAAAGTGGGTTATGATTCATCCTGTTCAATTTGAGTCAAAATTCATTTTGTCTCTTTTCAATTAGTTCGTCTGCATTCCACATTAAAAAGCAAGAGTAGTTTGCTCAGCAAACAAGAACATTGTGGTATATCTTGGTGTGTTGCTTTCTCACACACAATGACTAAAAAACACTTTTTGTATTCTCTAGTGATATTCCAATTACAACAGAACATCATAAGAAAACACAAAGTGTTAATTCAAATAGAGATAGACACTGACGTTAACAATTCAGAGGCATGATTATTACACACTAATCATAAATGGCACAAATCAAGCCAGATGCTGCATTAGGTAGAGATACTAACATCTCTTAAATTTTTGGTCTTCTGCTATGGTTTAGAAAACTTTTTCATACTGACTTATTTAATTTGATGCCCACGACATGCACATAAAATACATAGGGAAAATGATCTTTTTAATAAGTGAAATAAGTGAAATTCAGAAAGACTCTGAGTTTCTATAAAAGAGTTAATCTAAACACTGAAAACTGAAACAATTTGGTTTAAACTTCTAACTTGTCCATGGATGTGTTAGTTTTTCTGGCAAAATAACAGTCATCTTAAAACTGCTAAAAGAAGAGTTCTCAAGAATGTATAACAAAATACTCTAAGCAGAGCACAAATGTCACATGTCACTAACATCACACAGAAAGGATGATACTTTACACTTGGATTTCCTGACTCCAAATCTAGTGCTCACTTTACTAAGCCATCTGACAAATGACGAATTATTTATTTTTATCACTGCTGTATCATCTACATTAAAGACTATTGCTCCATTGATGGTTACCCATATTAATATCACTTACATATGCCAATTACCATTAGTAAACACCATTACTGAGCCGGTATGCCAATTACCATGACTGAACACCATTACTGAAAATCCTGAAACAGAGTGACGCTACTAGTGTACCCAACACTAGTGCGTGGTATTCTTCATCATATTCAACATCCTATTCCACTTTTATGACCTGGCATTGAAAGCTATTTTCTATGCAGTGACCCTCTCATAAACCTCAGGAAATGGGTAACGGTAACAAGCAGAGCATAAAGTGATCTAGGAAATATAACTCTTGGATTTGTTTACAATTCTTCTCCAGAACTCTGAGGCAAGCAGCACTGAAATTTTATGCGGGGCAGCTGCTTTTCTTACTCACCTACATTTTAACAGTGTAGAGAGGACAATAGTGTTTGAGGCAAAGGAATTAAGAGGCCTAAAGGATCACGATAGTTCATGTGTTCTGATCTCCTGATATGAGAGGTGAGACCTGTGGAAAAGAGACTGGCCTAAGATGTCACGGTGAGTCAGTGGAACAGTATCAGGCCGGCAAAGCCTCTCAGTGCTGGATGCCTGGAACAATATCTAACACAATACAATCTTTCACAAGAACATGATGACTCCGCATGACAAAAAAAAAAAGAAAAAAGTATGCTTTATATACTTAATGGGTAAGCTTGAGGACTCCATTTCACCACGGTATCTTATCAATTTTTCTTCTTGTTGAATGATATCCACATTTCTCAATATTTCAAACATTAGCTGGTGCATGAATTCACTTTGTTTTTTGTTTTGTTTTGTTTTGTTGAGACAGACTGTTGCTCTGTCACTCAGGCTGGAGTGCAGTGGTGCAATCACGGCTCAGTGCACCGTTGACCTGTGCTTAAGTGATCCTCCTACCTCAACTCGTGAGTAGCTGGAACCACAGATGTGCACCACTATACCTAGCAATATTTTTTCATTTTTTAAATAGAGATGGGGGGTCTCACTATGTTGCCTGGGTTGGTCTTGAACTTTTGGACTCAAGCAATTCTTCAGCGTCGGCCTCCCAAAGTGTTGGGACTATAGATGTGATCTGTAATTCCAGTCGTACTTTTAAAATTTAAATATAGTGTTCAGTTTAATATCTTTTACAGGAAAGAAGCAACTTAGTACTTCAACCCACATAATCAAACTATAGACATTATTGATATGAAGGAAGACAAAGTCAGACAAAGTTTATTGGTTTACATACAATTAGGCAAATAATATGATGGATAGTTTATATATATGGTAAAAAAAATTATGAAGATGCTCTCTAATGACTGAAGAATGGGAAGCTCTCAAGCAAGATGATTTCTAAATGCCTCTCTAACTTTGCCATGACCCTAAGGCTGACTAGGAAAGAAAGGGTGAGTCAGTGGAGGTTAAAAACTCATTTCCATTACTCCTGCCTACTGTATCTCCTTAGGCCCTTTCAGAAAGTCACTACTGTACACTGTTTCTGTTTGCTCTTGTTGAATTTTAACAAATGATGCTCACTGCCAGATAGGAGTCGAGCCAAGTTCAAGGCTCATACAAGTTCAAAGTTTGATGGTCAAACCTTAGAACCAAGTGAGGACTGAGATCAGAGCTGTACAGTACTATAGAAAATCTGGAAGAATTAAATACAACATGACTAACGTCAGAGTCAGACTTAGGAAGAGAATTGGGATAAGGTCATTAACTTGGACCTGCTTCTGTGATTTCCTTTTTTTTTTTTTTTTTTTTAATTGCCTTGGATATTTTTTGCTTTTCTTTTTAAGTATTTTACCGTTTTTGGTGGGAACTCTAACCACAGACAGTGCATTGCTACTCATCTTCACACACCAGGAAGATGTATGCCTGTACCTCTTCACATGAACTATTTCAGCATTTTTTATGGTACAAGTCAGTTAGTACAGTGGCAAAATCCTCTGAACCTGCATGGGAAAGAATACATTTGCCACTGTCAGTTGTGAAATTTGTTCTCTATCAAAGCCCTTGGCCCTAGAGGATTTGACAAATGCTTTCTCTCCTTGGCCATTATATCATTTCCGTTATCTCCCATAGTATACACTATAATAATTGATGTGTAGTAGGCAATCAATAAATATTTGTAGATGAATGAATCCGGTCAATTAAAAATACAACAGGGCCAGGTGCGGTGCCTCATGCCTGTAATCCCAGCACTTTGGGAGGCCAAGGCTGGCAGATCACGAGGTTAGGAGTTCAAGACCAGCCTGACCAATATGGTAAAATCCCATCTCTACTAAAAATACAAAATTCAGCTGGGCATGGTGGCGCATGCCTGTAGTCCCAACTACTTGGGAGGCTGAGGCAGGAGCATTGCTTGAACCCAGGAGGTGGAGGTTGCAGAGAGCCAAGATCATACCACTGCATTCCAGCCTGGGCAACAGAGCAAGACTACATCTCAAAAAACAACAACAACAACAATAAAAAAAAAAACAAACGGAAACAAACAAACAAAAAAACAACAACAGATGCCTACCAAGTACAACTCCACAGACGTTCAAACAATGGCTTTGCTGACAGTCAATTAATTATGCCTTCTGACAATCCTAATGTCACTTCAAAGTCTGTAAGGAGATGCTTATCTGTGTGTTTTAGAGAAAGTTGTGGGGAAAGTGCAGGTTGGGGGAATGATGGTGGTTTGAAAGGGGAAGGAGTTGAGTTCACAGTTAAGCGTGCTTGTGTGTTAATACCAGAAGATGCATAATTAGCACTTGTAGGTTCAGGTACCAGTACCAAACTGAGACTTTCTTTGCACCACACACAATGTGTGCCCCACTAGTGCTTTCTCTCCCAGAATTTCAAGTTTGCTTCCACAGTTAATAAGCAAAGGACATTCAATCATGAAGTAGAAAACTCTTATATTTTTCTCTTCTTTCTTCTGATAAAGAGATAGTGATCCTAATGCAGCTGAATGACTGGATGTCTGCTGCTTGTATCAAGATGGTATGAAACACCAATACTGGGTGGTGGTTCACAGTCTTTAAGAGGCCTACTTTTAATGGACAATCTTTCAGGAGAGGTTGCTATGGACAACTCAAGTAAACAGAAGAAAAGTATGTTTCTTTCAATGTGATGCCTTGTAGAGCCAATCCAATTAGATTAGAACAGAAGAAAATTGTGGTGGTATGAAATGGTCCTGGGAACCAGGATGAAACCTACAGTTGGGGAAAATGTGATCCAGTACTTAAAAAATAAAATCTTAACCAGGTACTCTCTTCATGGACCAGTTGAACCTTTAAATTTCACAGAAGATACATGCAAAAGAGATCAAGTCCAAATGTACTAATCCAATTTAAATTTAAGTTCAATAAATGTAGCAGCCATGTCTTACTCTAGTTTATATATTCTCCAGTGCCCTTAAGTGATTTAAAAAAAGGAATGAGAAAATCTGAGTTATATTCTGTGGCTCTGTCACTAACAAATTTGTGACCCTAAAAATCTCACTCATTTTCATCATCTGTAAAAATGAAGAGGTTTTCCTAGATAGTGTCTTAAGATTCCCTCCAGTTCTAACATTTTATGATTTTATAAGGTGCTAAATAAATACATTTTAAATTAATGAAGTATTTCCTCCCTGTAGCTTACTATACACCATGTCCTGTTACAGAAAGGTGAATGTCCGCTCACAGTTTTCATTTATTAGTTCATACGTTGATTAACACCTATTAAACATCTCTGATGTGCCAGGCATTATTCTAGGAATGCCAGAAACACAACGGTGAAGTAAACATAAATTGTTGCTCTCATGCAGACTTACCTTTAGTGCAGAAAATAGATGGGAAATATTACAAGTAAATTGGATAAAGACACTGAGATAAAAGATACTGGGAATCTCTTTTGTTGTTTTATATAAGAAAGCTTTGGTTCTTTTGTATTTGAAAAATACATACACATAATTCCTAAAAAGTTATTTTATTTTATTCTTTTTAAGGGCAGTGTGTTCTTACGTTTGAATAAGGTGGATCTAAGGTCTGAGATCACAAACGTAGCAGGCCTGACCTACATCTGCACCTCTGTAAATAGCCCTGCCGTTCCTCTTCATGCCATCAGAGACTGTCTATGACTCAGAAAGAAAATTTTGACCATAGAATTCAAAACACACCTAGTTGCATGGCTTTGGATGAGTCATTTGGGATTCAGTTTTCTAGAAAAATGAAGGATTTTCCTAGATAGTTTCTAAGATCACATTCTTCTTTAAGTCTAGGATTCCAAATCAATGCTTAAAAACACACTAGCCAGGCCGGGTGCAGTGGCTCATACCTGCAATCCTAGCACTTTTGGGAGGCCAAGGCAGGAGGATCACCTGAGGTCGGGAATTTGAGATCAGCCCAACCAACATGGAGAAACCCCGTTTCTACTAAAAATACAAAAATAATTAGCCTGGCGTGGTGGTGCATGCCTGTAATCCCAGCTACTTGAGAGGCTGAGGCAGGAAAATTGCTTGAACCTGGGAGGCAGAGTTTGCAGCGCACCGAGATTGCGCCATTGCACTCCAGCCTGGGCAATAAGAGCAAAACTCCAACTCAAAAAACCAACCAACAAACATAAAACACTAGCCAAATTAAAAAATTAACGTATGCTAAGATAGAACACATAAAATGCTCTGGATTATTATTTATTTAGTGCTGTAAACATATACTACTCTGAACAAACATTACCAGAAGTCACTACCACAAAAGAAAATATATCTAACATGCCTCATTAACTAGAAAACATTCTATTCCCACAACTCAAAGATACCCTAAACAAAAAGTTGGAGAGAAACAAAACCAAGAAACCCATTCCCCCCCTCCAAATCAATACAACCTTCTCTGTAAGCCACTTATTGTCTAATTTTTCTTTGTGGTTTTGGGGTTTTTCATTAATTAGGTCACTTATCTGTGAAAACGAGACCCACTAAAGGCAGCTGCCCACCTGGAGTCATTTCCCAGTTTGTAACTGATAGGAGCACTTTGGAAACCATTTTTTTGTCACATAATAATACAAACAATGAAATACAAATTACTTTACACCTCTCAGCTGAGATCCTCTAAGCACTTTACAAAGTAATCACATCGTTCCTTATACAGATTAAAAAGCTAAAACATGAAGTATGTTAACTCATCTGTCTTATGGTCCATGACGAGTTCAGCAACATGGTGTTAACAGCACAATGGGGTGAAAAGCGAAAAGAATTTAAAGTCAGTAGCCTGCGGCCCAGTGCAATTCTGCTACTCACCTGCTTTATGACTTGTGAGGGTAGTGGAGAGCCCTGGGGAGTGGGGAGTCCCCTAATCACTGAAATCTTTCATTTCTTCATATCCCAAATGGAAACAAACACACTGGCTATTTTGTAGGACTGCTGTCTTGCTCAAGTGATACAACAAGTAGAAAAGTGCTTTAAACAGCATTATATAAGTGTTAATTGAAATCATGTAATAATAATGATAATCTAGGGGTAGACCTAGAAGCTGGATGCAAGACGCTAACTTCCAAACAAGTTTAGATGCCTAAGTCACAAAATGTCAGAATTGAACAGCACTTGTGAAATCTAATCTAATCATCCATCAGCTGCTTGAGTACCTATCACCATTTTCATCAACAAGGGATTATTAGATTCTGACCTAGAAGTTTACGAAGACTTTCTTCTGTCTCTTAAGAAAGTGATTTCATTATGCTGAATGGGAACTGGCTAGACTCCCCTCACTTGCCTTTGTTGCTAATTTTTGAATCACAGATATTAAGTCAAATTCCTTTTCCACACGATAGTCTTTCAATAGCAATCAGGGCTCTAGGTTTTCCTTTCTCCATACCTTCAACTGCACCTCAAATCATGGTTTCTAATTTCCTAAGCATCTTAGTCAAGTCCTCTGGACAAGCTCACTTAACAACTGGTCCCACGAGTGCAGAAAGAAAATGAACCATCTCCCCATTGTTTTGTTTGTTCTGTTTCTATTCATGAACATTCACTGGCCCTCCATTTTCGTCTTAATTGAGAAGACACCAAGGCACCAAATACAATGAGCTGGCATTACCAATAAAGTGATTGATCATAGCATTTTATTCATGTTCACGCCTTTCTTCTCTCAAGGCTTAGCATGGGCTAGGTCCCTACTGCCTCACGCCTTCTACTTTTGTCTAGCTGTCCTTTGAAAAATGAAAGCCTAGTTCCACTGGAACAAACTTCTGGCTTTCTGAAGTTTGTTCTGAAACTTTCTGAACAATTCTCAGCAACTCCTACTAACAATACTCAGAGATGAACAAAAAGTTTCCTTAGACAAATGCTAAGTTCTGAGAAGAGAATTTACCTAGCGCTGCTCTGAAGGATTCTTCAAATAGCTCACTCAATAATTTTAAGGCTCACATACTTCTGTTTTTTTTTTAAAGAAGGAATAAGACGATATCATATAAACATGTCAAGATAATTACAGTTCTATGCTTAAAAATATACTGTCAGATATTTCCAGTCCATCCTTAGATGCATTACAACATCCATTTCCAGAGATACTGTCTTCCAATAGTGTTGTCTTCAGCCTTAAGGGCTGCTCAGCCAGAATATTATTATTTGGAGAAAATTATGCCATAGTCACAGACATATATGTATGAAAAGCTTCATATACAAAGATGCTTTCTCTTACAAAATGAATGAAAGCACAGAACTTAGAGGCTCCGGGTGTATTACTTAAGGCTGTGGGTGTATCACCCAGCACGGAAAAGTCTTGGACAATTTCAAACAGATGTTTCAAGGTTATCTGGAGACAAACTCAACTTTACTTTTCTTTAGCTGCCTAAAACTGTGTGAAAAAACAAACTTTAAAGCTGGCAACTAGCCCTGTAGATATCCCAATTTTCTGTGAATAATACCTTTCTCTCCTATTCATTTTAATACTCAATTAAAAATTTTTCCATTTTCTATTATAACCTCTGAATTTACTCTAAATTATAATAATTTATAGTTATTTCATCACCCCGTGTTCCTTTTTTTTTTTTTTTTTTTTTTTTTTTTTTTTTTTTTTTTTTTTTTGAGACGGCGTCTCGCTCTGTTGCCAGGCTGGAGTGCACTGGCACAATCTCGGCTCACTGTAACCTCTGCCTCCCGGGTTCAAGCGATTCTCCTGCCTCAGCTTCCTGAGTAACTGGGACTACAGGTGCGTGCCACCATGCCTAGCTAATTTTTGTATTTTTAGTAGAGACGGGGTTTCACCATGTTGCCCAGAATGGTCTTGATTCTTGACCTTGTGATCCGCCCACCTCAGTTTCCCAAAGTGCTGGGATTACAGGCATGAGCCACCGCGCCTGGCCACCCCTTGTTCTTTTTAAGCATCTATCACTAGAACCAAGAGGCTCCTTTAGTATCAACATATTTTTCTAGTTGTGTAGGAAAAAATGTGCTCTAAAATGTAAGGACTTGAACTAAGGCTTCCTGTAGATAAGCTGGGCTAAACACCCACTGTCTGGTTTATTGAATTGGGTAAGAATGTTCTCCTACCTCCAACTTTCTACTATGTTTCCTCCCTTTCCTCTACCGGGTAGTGTTTAGAGGCCCACTCAATGACACCATTGTTAATGGAATGATGCCCATGGTAAGGAAATCTGTTATACACAAAACTAAAGTCCAAGTAGATGGTAAATGTCCACAGTATAGAGACTGTATCTTTCCTTTAGAGATATAGACTCATCCGACTTTTATCACGGTTCAACACCTGTGGCATTTACCTAATACTGTAATGCAACAGTCACAAGTTTTAATGGACATGGACAAAAGAAGGCATGGAAACACTAAAACTATCACCTTTTCAGAAGAAATCATTAAAAAGAAAAAGAAAAAAACCAGCTGAGACAGTTAAGGGTTTCTGCTTGTTATGTTTTACAAAAACCTGACTCGAGAAAACAAGAACTGTGGCTATTAGTGATGTGCCTTCTCCCAAGGGCAAGAGCAGAACTACAGACTGCAAAACGGCTGATAGGGAGGTATTAGGTAGACTGTCTTCCTAATGTATGTACCTCAGCCATATCACAGCAGTTAATTCCGGATGTTAAAGATAGTTGAAACATATTAGTGACATTGAAGTCCAGATTACAAACATATGATCTTGGGCAGAAGCAATCCCTCTATCTCTCACTTGAAGATCATAACTTCATAAGGAAAAGTTATGAAATGGGAGAGAAACAGCCAATTACTGACAATCAGCAGGAACAGCATATATATACCTTTCTGTAATGGTAATGTATCATAATAGACATGAGATCAGAAGAGTGAGGCCACATTCCAAAATTATTAGCTATGTGACCTTGAACAACTCATTGAGCCTCTCTGAATCTCTATTTCCCCATCCAAAAAATGAAATGAAGACATCATCGCTAGATCTGCCAGTCACGTTGTGGCTGCGACTTGGTTTTTTTAAACATATGGAGCTCTAGGTAAATATCAGCTTTCATCATCACTGCCACAATTGTCCTCATCTCACCAGCAATAGGAGGTGTGTTATGTCTGGTAAAAAATAGGAAAAACAAAATAAACAATAATGGGAAATTTCAAAGACCTACTGTAGTCATTAAAACAGGGAAGCTGAGAAGGTGTAGAAATGTCAATCTCTCTATCCACCCAACGAGGAATTCTTAAGGTAATTCATTTGTGACAGGCTTCAGTACATTTTTAGAGAGGAGGGGAGTCCTTGTAGTTGTTGCGGTTATAGCAGCTCTAGCTGTTTTAACCTGAGGTGATTCTGCCTCCCCTCACAACATTTATCTCTATCTCTGTTTGTCTACTTCTATCAATCATCTCTCTCTCTCTCTCTCTCTCTCTCTCTGTCTCTATTTCTGTCACTCTATCACTATTTCAAAATAAATTGTAGACATAATCACACCTCTCCCTATACGTCAACAAATAGCTCACAAAAATAAGATTTTCCTACATAAGCACAATGCCATTAATATCATCATGAAATTAACATTGATGTATTATCTAACATATCATTCATATTCAAATTTCTCTAAGTTTGCTACCAATCCTTTGTAGCTTTTTTTTTCATCCAGAATTCAGTCAAGACACATGCCTTGCATTTGAATGGCATGTCTCTTCAATTTCCTTTAATCTAGAATAGTGTTTTGTAACATTGACAGTGTTGCAGAATTCAGGACAGGTATCTTGAAGCATGTCCCATCATCTGCATTTTTTACTTCCTAATGGTTGGATAGAGCTGAAATATTTTAGCAAGACTACTGCCTAGATGATGCTGTGGACTTCCTACATTCAGTTGGCACATGCCAGTCTGTCCCATTATTGAGGATGTTAAATTTCATTCCTTGGTTTAAGACGGCTTCCAGGAGACCTCTCCATTATAAAAGTTCCTTTTCTCCTTTATACTTAAGTCATCTGTGAGGTGATCTTCCGGTACCTCTCCCAATACTTTGAAGCATACGATAATTATAATTCAACATAAACAAAACTGTTAAGAGTGATGAGGGGCTCCGTAAAGAAACAATGACTATAATAACATATTCATGAATCATTCCACTTATGAAAAAAAAAAAAAAGAGTGTCTTAGAAACAAAGCAACATGACCACAAAGGAACCTACTCTGTTGACATCGTTTATTTACATTTTGTTCACTCTCACTCCCAAGTGCAGCTTGCAGTCTAGCAGGAGATCTACAACATGAAAGCACTTAATTACCTTCAGTAAATCAGCTACGGTTTCAATAAAAATTCCAGCACTAAATAGGCAAAGTAGTAAAGAAAGAGTAGGTGATGGGGTTTTGGCAGGGCTGAAAGGATAGTCCTGCAAAAAAGAGAAGTTATTTAAGGGAAGTGCTCGGCAATGCTATTTTCAGTCCAGAATAGGCCAAAGGTAAAACTCTGACAGAAAGCAAGAGAGGATTTTATCTATGGCTCTCAGGTCAGGCCCTGCTGATGCAAACACACTGCTATGTATTCCTTCTGCTCATCTTCAGGCAGACTTATGGACCCTCATGTAGCAGCTCAGTCACACCCAACACAGTGCTGATATCTGCACTGAAATCCTTGACATCTGTGACTCTCTTTCCTTTCTAGGCACACACGAGCCCCATGAGGGCAGAGCCTCTGCATTTCGGTGGTCCCTAACACCCAGCACAGTAGCAGGCACAGAGAAGGTGCTTGAGAAATTTTAAAGCACGGAACAATAAAGGACAGTTCTTTTCACGAGTCCTTTGCCTCTTGATTTCATCTTGCCGGTAAGAGGTGCATCCTGGCTCTGGAGCCCGTATTTTTAACCACTATCCATAGAGCATTTCCCATGGCATGTGATCTCAATGTGCAAGGGCTCATTACAGACAATAAGGCTCTCAGCCTTTAGCCAGGCATTGAAAGCCTTCCCTAGATTGGTCCTAACCTACTACTTGAAACTTATTTCCCAATATTTGCTACTTCTCTCCATGGTTTTGTTCCCTGTTATGTCAAAATTCCCCTCATGAGAAATGACTTCAGTTCTCTACTATCTTCCTACTTCCAAATCTCAATTAGCACAATTTTAAAGACTTACTCAAAGGCTAACTATTCCATAAACACTTTTCCATTCCTCTCTCTTGATTTTCTCTTTCCTTTTCCTGAATTCTCAAACAGCACTTGGTGAACCTTGATTAAGTCACTTGTCACTTTCTGTCTTGTGCTTATAATACAACATCATAACCCTGCACACATATCCTATTAGACTACAAGAATCTCAAAGGTAAGATCCCCATCTACCCCCACCACCTAGCAGAGCAGCCTGAATATTATCATAGGCACTTTTTTTTCTACATAACGTAAATTTTCTTTAAATAATCCTGGCCTCAATTTATATTTTGTTAATTCTGTGTACTTAGAAGAGAATGCTCATCTCTTATTTCCCATCTGTCCAAAGCTAATCTCCACCACAAACACTCTTCTAAATATGTAGCCTGGGTAGCTTTCCTTGTCTTTTACAGTGTGGTGTTTAAATGTACAGATCTGGATTCTAATTCAGTTCTGCAATGTATTAGCTGTTGACATTAGGCAAATTAATATTTCTGTGCCTTAATTTCAAAATCTGAAAATGGTAATAGTATCTACTTCACAGGGCTATGTTTTCCTATAAGAGTGAAATGAGTTAATTCCTATAACATAAATAAAATATAGTGCTGCCATGCCATAAGCACTTAATAAAGGATAGTCATTCTTCCAAATTCTCAAATGCTTATTAATCCCCATTTGGCAGTGATTATTTACCAATTGGTGACATATGTTCTATTGTTGCTAGGAACTTAAATTTAAATTGAGCATAATGGATTTTTAATGAGCATATCTTATTGTCTTAAATAAACTACAAGCCCCAAGAGCATGGGAGAATCTTGAGTACTGAGCATATTCTACATGTCAAGAACTTGGCTAAGTGCTTTGTATAAATATTTCATTCATTTCTCAAAACAACAGTATAAGCTAGTTATTATTCTCATATGAAGGTTTACAGGGAATAATATTTGTTCAAGTTTTCTAAGCTACTAAGTAGTAGAGCTTGGACAGTTCTTGAAGGGAAAGGTAATAATTTATATCTGTTTCCCAGAGTGTTCAATATATATTCATTCATACAATTACCATCTCTGTTCAGTTTTTTTGTGTCTCTATATATTTTGTTGCTATGATATTTGAAGCATATATACTTAGTAAGTCAGCTTTTCCTTTTTAATAGGGCCTAAATATAGAGACCTTATTTTTCACTTTTAAAACACGTATCTTAGACCCCATTATAAACCCTCCTCACATGGCAATGACAAAAGCATTAATAAACTTTTAGTGTATTTTGATGCAACTAGAAACCTTCATGGATTTTCTATGTTTTGTTTTACTGTTCTCCATGCATTGTCATTAATCTCCATCAATTTATATTTAGCTTTATTGTTATACTTTAGATTAAGAATGTTTGTACATTGAACTTATTACTGCTGGAAGAAATGCTAGAGAACATTTGCCCCAACCGTTGATATACTCAGGTGGGAAAGGGGGCTCAGGCAGACGGGTGACATGCCAGTATTGCTTGGCCAGTGAGGAACAGAGAAGAGACCACAACCAGGTGTTTTATTCCCACTCTTTGTGCTCTTTTAGCTAAGCTAAACTGTCACCCAAGTACAAATAAAAGCCAGGGTTTTCATATCCTAATACCTCCTACTTTATCTACTGTGTGTTTTTGGACTGGTGTGGTCAGTTTACCTGTCTTTACATATTCCCATATAGGAGCAAAAAAGACATGAAAATAGGAAATATTTGAAGAAGCAAAAATCCTGTGCGATTTCCCCGTCTTTGTGCCTTTACTAATACTGTTCCCCAAATGTCCTTTCTCTATTTGTCCTTAAAGCAATGCCACTCAAAAAGTGGTCCATGGATGGGTGTCTAAGAAATGCTTATCACTCTGGATGAGATAAATACAGGAACAAAGAATGAATATTTAGAAACTAGTACAACAATTTAAAAGAGTAATTCATTAACAGTTAACTCTAATAATGATATAATTTCACCTTCCGTTTTATTTTGCGTCTTTTATTTCCCTAGTAATTAATTTTAACTGACTCTACAAAAATACTGGTCTCCAACAGATTGGGAGGAAAATGGTCTCCTACCACAGAAAATGTGAAAGGCACTGGTTTAAAGGGCTCAGATTCAAGTGCTAGCAATTCTTTACCAAAGTATTTCTGATGCTCCTAAGAAATAGAACTTTTAAAACTTATGGCCGGGTTCGGTGGCTCACGCCTGTAATCCCAGCACTTTGGGAGGCTGAGGCGGGTGGATCACCTGAGGTCAGGAGTTCAAAACTAGGCCTGGTCAACATGGTGAAACCTCATCTCTACTAAAAATACAAAAACTAGCCAGTTGTGGTGGTGGGCACCTGTAATCCCAGCTACTTGGGAGGCTGAGGCAGGAGAATCGCTTAAAACCCGGAGGTGGAGGTCGCAGTGAACCAAGATCATGCCAGTGTACTGGGTGACAGAGCAAGGGTGACAGATCAGCCTGGGTGACAGAGCAAGACTCTGTCTCAAAAATAAAATAAAATAAAATAAAATAAAATAAAATAAAATAAAATAAAATAAAACTTGCAACAATTGACCTAAGCCTTTTCATGTCTTTTATCACTTTCCACCTAGACTAGTAATTATTTGTATGCTTGTCTTACCTCTTTCTGAACAATTTTAACCTCACTAAGGACAGGTTGTATGTCCACAGAACCTCACAATTGGCATACAATTCATAAATTTGCATTATATTCATGGACTGGAAGGATTAACCATTCACAGTTATTCCCAAGTTTGAAAAGGGGAAAATTAAAACTACAAAGAAAACATCATTTCTTAAACTGAGATACAAAAAAAGATTAAGAGTACAATCTGGAAATTGGATATAGACAATATCCAATTCCACATTTTTTTTTACTTGAGTCTTTAGACTAGTGAGAAATGGGAACATACATGGAAATCCTATTTCTGCCTAATAGGAAGCTAATAAGTTGTCAAAAAATAAGTCGTCGTCTTTTTTTTTTTATTTTTTAATTTTTTTTTTTTAAAAAAACAGGGTCTCACTCTGTTGTCCAGACTGGAGTGTAGTGGTGCAATCACAGCTCACTGCAGCCTCGACCTCCCAGGCTGAGGTGATTCTCCAGCGTCAGCCTTCTGAGTAGCTGGGGCTACAGGCACATGCCACCACACTCAGCTAATTTTTGTATTTTTAGTGGAGACAGAGTTTCCCCACATTGCCTAGGCTGGTGAAAAATAAATCTCAACAATAAAATTTGTACCTAAAGAAACTCTAAGGACCACTGAAAGTTAAATATAAGCTAAGCAGACATCACATTTATGGCAGTCTTACAAATGCAAATCCTACAATTACTTAGTTGTGTTGGGACGTGTATCAACTCCCATGCATCTGGACTCAAATACTTTCCCAGTAGAGCTGATAATAGTTCCAGTTACTAAGTAAGGAAATCAAAGCAAGATAGTTACTTCAGAAGTCCGCTCTAGGCCCCACTCACCAAAGTATTCGTCAGCAGGTGGATTTTCCATGTCATACAGCATCTTTTTGGTCAGGTGCTCAAGCTCATCCTCTGGGCGGAAAGAAGGGGGAACTGACGAAGGCCCCAGTTGCCCTGTATGTCCACCCTGAAAGGCAGAAAGCACAGAGTCCTTTAATTGCCACCTAGACCATCAACCAAGGCAGTCAGCCTAAACAAGTAGTGATTACACTGGAGAGGAAAAAGCACTGGACGTGGCTGTCGGGAGACCTGGGTTTTAGAATTAGTTTTATCACTTATTCAGTGGCTAACTTTGGACACATCTCTTTACTCACTTGCCTTATCTAGATGAGTCATCTATCAGGCTTTAGAAATCCATGTTTACGATAGGAAGAATCGAGTTTGTTCAACAATTGCTAAGTGACCACTGTGTGCTGTTATACATTTATGAGAAAAACAAATTGGGTTTTTCTTTCTTATGAACCTTACGGTCAAGTGAGAGATACAGGCACATTAATAATTAAAGAAAAACAGCTGCAGAAAGAGCACAACAAGGGCATGAGCGGGGACCTCTCGCATAGCCCGCGATGGACTTCCTGAAGAGGGGGAGCAGAGCAGGCTAGGCCTTATTCAGCTAAAAGGGAGAAAACATACAGCTAGAAGTTTCTCACACTCAGGTGAAAAAAGTCAAGCAGCATAAAGAGCTTCTGGAAGTGGTGTACTTCTGGACCACATATCAACTTTGAGATAGGAAATGAGATAAGTCTTATCAAGTACAGGAGTCCAGAAAGCGAACATTTTGGTTCTAGTTCTTTTGTTCCAGTTAAGGAAGTTGAGTAATTTCATTTTTCCAGCACTGCAAACAGCCAGATTTCAAATAGTGATGATAAGTCAGTAGCATTGACACTGGGTTGGTGTTGAAATAGGTGGGTGGGAGCTAAGCTATGAAGATGCAAAGACATACGGAGCGAAATGATGGACTTTGGGGCCTGGGTGCAGCCAGGTTGGGCAGGGGGTGAGGGATAAAAGACTCCATATAAAATGTATAGTCTCTTATCCCTCATCCCCTGTACCCAAATGGGATATACAGAGCCACTGGGGCCTTTGTCCATTCCACCCATGTGGGTACAGTGTACACTGCTTGGGTGATGGGTGCACTAAAATTTCAGAATTCACCACTATAGAACTCATCCATGTAACCAAAACTCACATGTACCCCCAAAAATACTGAAATAAAAAATAATAATTAAAAAATAAATAGGTGGGTGAACCAGAATTATAGCAATGCAAGAGAATCAAATATCAATTGAGAGAGTACTTGAGATCATCAATGAAGAATAAAAAGTGTGTAAGAAAGGAATAAAGGCCATATGCTAGATTTAAAGTAGCTTTGTGCTATGTGATTAAAAGGGAATTTATTACATTTTCCATTGCCTATAAATTTGACCATTTCTAGTACCTCACCCCAACATTCTTAATAAAAGTGTTATAAAAACAGAAATGCTATTATTAAAATTTAGAACTGATGATGATGTCCGCCATGGGGAATGGGCAGACATGTGGGTTGGGAATGCTTTTGCCTTGATATTTATGCATTCTTAAAATAGTTGGTCAAAAGGTTCTCTTTTCAGAATGTTTACAAGAGTAAGTTCAACAAAACTGAAAGCTACACATTCATTCTCCTATTATCTTCACTATACCAAATGGGCTCTTGATGTGAAAATCCTGTAAAATACAAATCCCTGAACACATGTTATCATTCCCAACACTTACTTCAACAGCTCCAAGACGGGTATTAATCATCTGTGTGATGTCTAAAGCATTAACTGTCTTCTAAACATAGTCGAGAAGGTTGATTGGTACTTATTTGGCCTTTTCTCTAAAATAATTTTCATTTTTTTGGTTTCCCATAATGTACAGATATTTGAAGTACAGACAGGCAGAAGTCCGAAAAGGCCAAAACTATTTTATGTTGGTCACTAACCTTAGCCTGAGATTTTATTGCATTGTTGAACAATTTGGATTAGAGATGAGACGGTGATGAGTAAACTATGGCATATGCTCAGGTTACAGAAACAAAATTGAGTTGCTTGCCTGGATCTGAAGAACCATTATTCTAATCTCCTCTTTGTGAGACAGGGAAACTGAGACCCCCCAAAAATTAGGGAGGGCTAGTTTTGGTAAAGTCAGGACAAGAGCTCATCCTTGACTGACTTATTAACAAACATTAAAGATTAAACTTAGGATCTCCTCTGAACTGTAAACATTACCTGTCATATGAGTTTGGTATGAGGGTTAGAGGAGCTATTGAATTATTCAGTTATTCTTTTGTTTATTGTTTTGTCCATGCATTCTTACAAGGTTTATTTTGTGTACCTTCTGTGAGAACCCAGGAGGGACATCAAGATATATTACACACAACCTTTGTTTTTGAGAGTTTTGCAGTCTAGTGGGGGTAGGAAACATCCACAAATGATTAATTATAAAAAGCAAGGGTTGGGCGCAGTGGTTCACATCTGCAATCCCAGCACTTTGGGAAGCCAAGGCTGCCAGATCACTTAAGGCCAGAAGTTCGAGGCCAGCCTGGCCAAAACTGTGAAACCCCGTATCTACTAAAAATACAAAAATTAGCCAGGTATGATAACGCACGCCTGTAATCCCAGCTACTCGGGAGGCCGGGGCAAGAAAATCACTTGAACCCGGGAGGTGAAGTTTGAGCCAAGATCGTGCCACTGCACTCCAGCGATGGTGACAGAGGGAGACTCTATTTCTATTTCTCTCTCTCTCTATATATAGCATAGTATATTGATAGGTGTCTGCATAAACATGAACATTGGATGAATGGTTGCCAGTATTGTTAAAATTGCATATATGTGGCTTGCTTCCAGGACAATTGCACAGAAGTACTCATACAAGTGGATAAAGTTAAATGACGAAGGCTGGTCACAGGAGCCATATTTGAGAGGAGTAACAAGGACTAACAAGGTAAACTAACCAGCAAAAGAATCACCTAAATAGACAATGATAGATATACACATTGTAAATCTATGTAACAAGCCTGTAAAGATGAACAATACGTTTCACAAACAACAAATCCAATTCCAGAATAGGATAGAGTAACTACAGTTTATTTACAGATCTATATAAAGACCAGGTACCAAAATGTTAAAGGAGATTCTTTCTGGCAGGTGGAATCTTAGGGGACTTTCACTTTCTACATTTGTTTCTTTATTGTACAGCATGTAGTTCTACTTTTGTAATCCATGAATATAAATTTTTTAAAACATGATGACTTCAAGTGATAAAGATATGCTGGACATGACCCACTATCCTGGAGCTTCCAACCCAGGCCAAGTGAAGGCCTCTGAGAGGAACACAGTTTCAAAGGTGAGACGTAGTTTGGTGTGAGTGGGAAAAACTGCAAGTGGTTCAATATTTCGGTCTGGACAGGTGGAAAAGTAGGAAGGGTCAGTTAATTCCTGCTTCCATGCCATGCTGACATGTTTAGGACTTCTTGGTGAGCTAGGGGCTCCAGGCCTTGGGTAAGAACATGGACACATCTCAAAATCTAATGTGTTAAATGGTCTTTTGACAAAAACAAACAAACAAACAAACAAACAAACAAACAAACAAACAAAGGTATCTGTAATGTACACAAAATTTACTTACAATTTCAAGAAGTTCACAGACCACAGGGAATATATCTGCATGTTCTCAATTAGAAACATCCAGGCATTAGAAACCGCAATAAGTGTTTTTAGAAGAGTGTTCTAATCATATTTAGAAAGTTCTCTCTGGAGTAGAGGGTGAATGGGAGGGCAGTGAGACTGAAATGAGATGGTGAGTTTATCTAATATACTGGTGGCCAGAGATAAAGGAATACATTATATGGCAGTATCATTATGGCTAGAGACAGAGATTTGACTATGACCTTCATTTGGCATCCTTAGGTGAGCTTGTCAACCTTTCATAACTTCAGGTTCTCTTCTATCAATGGACTTGCCAGTGGTACCTCACAGTATCTGTAAGAATTAAAGTGAGATAACCCACATTTCACGATAAATAGAGTTTAACTACTTTCAGACAATTATAACAAAGAGGATCTCTTTGAATCTCTCAAACTGCCTCTGAGGGAGTGGATTATTACAGTTCAGGTAGCAGAACTGAAAATGAGGTTGGGAAAGTGACCTACACCTTTTCTCCAGGCTTGCAATATAGGGAGATTAAGATTAAGGCCAGAAGTTCGAGGCCAGCCATATTGTGTCACCTGTCTCCAAGCGCCATGCATTTTTCTCCCCAACCAAACAATGCTCCCCATAGACAGAGTGCTAGAAAAGTATAAAATATTACCTCTAATAATAGTGGTGGAGCTGTTTTAATTAAGCCAAATGACTATTAGAGAAAACTTGATAATTCCTGTCTTCAGTATTAGGGTGGACCCTCAGAGAACAGACACAATTTATCATTGTCTCAGCCTAATATCAGTTTCCCTTTCAACATAAACAAGGCAGCAAGAAGGCCAATTCTGTCCTTTATCAATCTAAGCCAGAAATTTAGATTCTACCCTTAGCACTTACATTTCAAGTATAAATCTAATTTCAAAGTACTTACCTTGTCAATATTTCACAGATTTTGAGAAAGACGTATCATTGTTTTTGTTCTCTGAATACTCTATTTGCTTGCTATGCTGTTTCTGAAATAACACTTGGAAAGGCTATTTTCTGTTAGATTCCACTCTTTTATCTAATGCTAATTATGGATTCCTGTTTTTCCTTATGATGAAAGATTCTGAGAGATCATTTCTTCCAGTATTTCTGAAGTTTATTTGGCTAGAGAACAGCCTCCACCTCCACTCCACAGCTGTCACTAACCCAGTGCAGAATACTTAACACCTGTGGAATATATACTAGGGAAGACACAGGGTTCCTCAGTTAAGAGGTGTCTCTCACACCAAAGAAGACTGCTTAGGACTTTCAGTGTTCAAGCCTAGAAGTCGTCATCGAGCACTATTCTCACTGTCCTAATCCGAGACCTACTCCAATACCTCTCTCTCAGTAGTGTTTACGGCTCAATGCCGCCTAAGAAAAATGAACAACTGTGTCCAACTTATTTGTGAATAAGCAACTTCTAGCATGTTGTATGGGTAATAAAACACGATGGAATATTTGTGGTGGGAGGTGCTGAAAGGGAACGATTTGTGTTATTTTGTTTCTCGTTTCTTCAAAAGTAGAAGTGTGAGTTGTATCAGCAACGTATTCACTGTAGCATATTAATTCCTCATATTTGCAAAACCGTTTTCAAGGTGCCTGCTTTCACTGATATGAAATCTCAAATGCCTACACAACAGCCCTATATGACATGTAATCCTATTTCTGGATGAGAAAATAGAGACTTGAGAAGATAAGTGAGCAACCTCGTTGGGGTACCTCTGCTTAAAAACAGCAGAACATTGAAACTGGGGTGTGCTGAGTTGGACATGCTTCTACACTGCAATGCCTCTCAGGGTTTTGATATCATTGTCTCAAGACTTTCTAGCTCTCTTACTGTGCAGCA
This sequence comes from Rhinopithecus roxellana, assembly GCF_007565055.1. Lineage (NCBI taxonomy): Eukaryota > Metazoa > Chordata > Mammalia > Primates > Cercopithecidae > Rhinopithecus > Rhinopithecus roxellana. The sequence continues at coordinate 154,513,977 of NC_044549.1, forward strand.
GTTTGGATTTTAATCTGAGTCTATTATCTAAGCAAAGATTTATTTTATCAGAGTGGAGGTTTACTGCTGAATAGCAAAACAAAGACATTGTGAAACAAACCTTTCTTTAAAAAAAGGCATTCTTGTAAGTGTCACTCTTAATCACTAATATGTTTCTGAAATATCTGAATCTCTTACTAAAGGCAAATTAATGATGTATGATCCACAGGTGAGTTACTGAGTGACAGACTTTAGAGGACTCCATCAAAACTGTCTTTACATAAATTTCCTAAGGGATTACCAAGTGCCAAGTATAAAGACAAATTATTCAGAGATACTGTCTCCAACAACTCACAGTTTGGGAAGAAAGAGACATGCAAATAGGCAATTACAATAAAGTCTAAGCTCTAAAACACAGGCATGAATTCAGTGCTCTGAGATGGAAGAAGGCTGCCAAAAAAAAAGACCTATTAGTTTGATCTTGAAGAATAAATTGCGTATCACCCAATGGGGGAAAAAAAAAAGAAGAAGAAGAAAAGAAAGAAGGAAAAAAGTTAAAGGCATTCCAGGAGGAACATGTATATCTAAAAAACTGTTAAGAGGAAAGGCCGGGCACGGTGGCTCACGCCTGTAATCTCAGCACTTTGGGAGGCCGAGGGAGGCAGATCACAAGGTCAGGAGATCGAGACCATCCTAGCTAATATGGTGAAACCCCATCTGTACTAAAAATACAAACAATTGGCCAGGCATGGTGGTGGGTGCCTGTAGTCCCAGCTACTCAGGAAGCTGAAGCAGGAGAATTGCTTGAACCCAGGAGGTGGAGGTTGCAGTGAGCCAAGATCATGTCATTGCACTCCAGCCCAGGTGACAGTGTGAGACTCTGTCTCAAAAAAACAAAACAAAACAAAACAAAACAAAAACACACACACAAAACAAAACAAAACAAACAAACAAACAAAAAAAAAAAAACAAAAGAAAAAGGAAAAACAGAAGTAGGATAAGAAAAGAGAAGTAGGATATGGTCAATGCCAAAACTGTTTTAAGTAATGGGAAGTCATTAGGAGATTTAAAAATGGGAGCTGATTTTATTAAAGTCATGCTTCTGAAGTAAGTGTATTGGCAAACATCTTCTAATACCAAGGCCACTGACACTTTAAAAAAAAAAATGCAGCCAGCTATCGTGGCATTCTGAGCAATTTAGTGGCTAATGTGCTTTAAAAGGACTGATGTTTACTAAGCATGGCAGAGCCTGCTAACTGCTCACCAAAATCCATTTCCTTCTCTTGCTGGGCACATTGCTAGACTACATTTCCCATGCTCCTTGCAGTTAGATGTGGCCTTGTGAGACACAGGAAGGATGGAGACTGGGCCCTGAACTACCACATGGAGATAAGTCACTCACTGTCCTGGTTGACCTGCCTTACTGCAATACAATATGCTCAAAGGTTAATGGTTGAAAGTCATGGTCATGGGAAAGTGAATGCCTTATATTCTTTCCATGTTTCTGTATTTTTCTTTCTTAAAGATTTTTTTTTTCAGCTGAAATGATCTAAAAGTGGTTCTTCTTTGCCATTCTTCTTTTCTTGCTAGGGGTCCAGGTGATTGTCATTCAAGAACATACTTAATATGAAGCCAAATTTACAGCCAAGTCTGGGTCTAAATCCCTGGTAAACATTATGGGTGGGACTAGGCAATAATGAAGACTTGCTTCTGAAACAAAATATACACATGAATAGGATCCTTGATGAACAAGGAAACTCCACTAGATTAAGAATAACATATATAACAATATCTGTCATATTTGTATAACACTTCATGGTATTTGATTATATATTCTTACATAGAAACCCATAAATACAGAAGACCTGACTATTCAAAATATCTTTCATCTTAGTTCTGCCTTTAAGTTGTCCAGTGATTTTGTTGAAATCATTTCCATCTTCTGAGCCTCAGTTTCTTTATGTGTAACATGTTATTTTCAAAGATTTCTTTGATTCTACTCTATCATTTTTTTGTCCCCATAGTATGCAGGACACATATCATTACCAATCTTTAGAGTGAAATCACAGATATTCATATTTACAGATCCTTTGTAGTCTATAAAAATAGACACACTGAGTAAATGGAAACCTCATTATGACAGAGGTTTCCATTTATGAGAGGACTTAGGCCAGTTGTCAGCATCCCCTGAAACATCCAGAACTTCATTCAGCATTCTGAATCTGAGTAAGCAATGGGCAGGTCACAGGGTTTCTGCAGCCTACTGAACTTTCACTACACTTCGGGCATGAAATCGAGAACACATAAAGGTTAATCACCTCATCATCCCACTGCCCCTTTTCTGAGTGGAGAAGAAAAATATCATCATCCTTTCTAAAAGAAAAAGGAAGCATGGGAAACAGCCTGCATTAAGGTGCAAATGGCTCCCAGGAAAACACTACACCATCTTGCATCTTCATTACTACAATTTACCTACTTTAACCTGTGTGCTAAGGATCCATTTTACAAAATGGACACCCACTATCTGTCGTTAATGTCAGCCCCCTGAGTTCCTCTGGGGCTGATCTTAGTGTGATCATTTTCCTTTCTTGAGTCCTTACCTGCTGTTGATTTCTTTGTTACATAGTGCTAGATAACTCAAATTTACTGCAAATCTGAACCTTACCAGAAAAGCACCGCTCAGGCAGATAAAACACCGGGAAAAGGCAGCCAAGATATTCGAAAAGATTACATGATAATGAATACTCTATCACTCTGGGTACCAGGGCTGCTCATTTTTCTTGTCCATTTGTAATGATGTACAAGAGGTTCCTTCCCTCAGAGGGAAAATAACTTCAATTATGTGTTCTTGAAAAAAGAAACATTGAAATTATCTTCTTTTCAAAAGGTAGAATTAGCCCCGTTTTAGAGCTGAAAGCCTGCCAGAAAAAATATATTTCTGATATTTTCGTTCTTTTTCCCCCCTCTATTTAGCTGTGTCAAGTTTGCAGCTTGCAATTTCCTGTGGCGGCTTCTACTTTTTGACTCTCACTGAATCATCCTCTACTCTCAACATCTCACTGCTTAAATGGAAGGAGCACCCCTTCTGACCGGGGGCAGATGATTTGCTGGATCCCTCTTCCTGCTTCAGGTTAAAAGCAATGACCACAGAGAAGAAAAGAAGTGGAAGGTGGATACCTGAGTATCTTAATTAAAATATTCTAAATGAACATTCCTCACAGCTCCTTGCGAGTAGAAGAGCACGCTCTTGGTTCTTCTATTCTTACGTTCCATTTTTTAAAAGAATGAATTGTAAGGACACAAAGAGGAAGACTCAGAAATTCTGACTTTAAAAGTTTGATTCTTGCTCTGAAACTCATTCCAGCCGATCTTCAACTTTCAAAGTCTTGATTTTTCTTAAAACCTCTACTTCCACATATTCCGTTTCTCATGCCATGCATCGATGCCCCTAAAATGCCTTTTCTTAAACCAAATTTGGAGTCATAGCCAAGGATGGATGATTCTGAATTACAGACAGGAGGAGTTATTGGAAGAGTTACTGCAGCCGGGAAAAGGCCTGCGCATCCAGTCAGGGGGCCCCGGTCTCTACACACAAGGGTTTTATCTAGGCTGAGCTGGGGGAAAGTGATGTCTCTCCACACCCACCTCTCTCCATCTCCTCGTGTCAAGGCAGCCATAATAGTGCCTGGGCTTAGAGCATCTGGCTCTTAGGCCTGATGTCTAAGACACTACTTAAGTTCTCCAATGGTTTCTTTTTCTATTGTTGATTTTCTCATGTATAAACTGGAGGATAATAATATCTGATTCATATGAAGAAACTTTGTAAAATATTAAATATCAAATAAATATCAGTTATAATTATCAGGAGGGACAATTTAGAAACCACTAACAAAGATGATTTTCTTCTTGGAAGAAGAATGATTGCAGAATGAGATCTCTCCAGTAACTCTCTACTTTCCTATCTGCTAATAAAGGACTTCAGTGTAGAGTACCTGAATTTCACATTAATTGTTGCTTTAGCAAGGGATGTAATTACTGTGAGTACTTTTTAGCTACAAATCTTGAAATTCATGACATTTGGTGAATGTATGCCTTGCTGCCTCTCCAACTGTTAACTCTTGTACATTCTCGCCTTTAGGACCAAAAGACAAATAGTAAAGTAAAGCTCATGTTTGGCTATTTAGAGCAGAGCAGTCTCCCTTAGGCTTCGGCAGACAAGGTACAACCACTGATGTTATCCTGCCTGATAGGTAAGAAGTAAGAAAAGCAAGTAGCAGAGCAGAAGCGCTAAATCCTCAGAGTCGAGGAGAATCTAGGTCAAAGATCTCCTGCCAACCTTATTCATAGTTCTCATTTCAGTGTCCCTTCCCTCCAAACCTCCATGTGGGCCCTCCATTAAGGAGAAAGCGAGTTATCTCTGTGGTGTGAAAAGATCTCTATTTGCTCTGTGTGAAGCTAAAATAACCTATTTCCACAATGTTATGGCTAAAACATACCCTCAGTTTTTCCCATTAATTAGGTTTTATGGATGTTATACATTAGGGAGTTGACATAATAAAGGCAAGAGAATTCCAAGACACTATTTCCATTGGATAGCTTCACCTAGGCAAGACCCATGACATAAAAGTTTGATGAATGGAATGAACCATTATTCAAGGTTGGGTTTTCAAACTAACACCGTGTTTTGGCCTTTGCTATGCCGCACATGCCTGGCAGTGACTCCAGGCACACGTTTCTTCTCTATTTGGTTGCCTGGAAGAATGCAATGGACTAGTTGCTCTAATGCTGGGGAAAAAAGGTTTTATCACAATGCACAGCTTTCTATGCATTGTCCCATAGAAAAAATATCCTCAGTTACAAGCTACAGTTTTAATAAAGCACTATCAAAAAGACGACACAGAGTTTCTGTTACCACGGCTCCAGTCCTGACTGGTTCTAATTCCCTGTCTGCTCAAAATAAGATTTTATTAATCTGTTATTTTAGATACTTGGATTGTCATAATTCTTGCCATTATATTTCAAAAAAAAGAGAAGATATTAACATAGTACATCTGATAATTACAAATGTATAAAAAGATATATGCAAAAGTGCCAGTATGTGTTTGCCTATGTGAGTATTATCAAACAGCCACTAGAAGTGAATACATCCAAATGTTAACAAGTCTTATGTCAGGATAGTGATATTCAGAGTAATTTCAGCTTTTCTCTTTATAATTTTAAAATTATCTAAACAGAATATTATAAAAATGGATGGCTCTTAGAAAATAACAGGATACCTACTTTATAAAACATGGGGTTCCAGACTTTTCTTTAGTATTTTCAGGTATGAAGCTAGGAGAGATTGGAGAGCCAAAGTGTGGACAAGCTGCTGATAAAAATAAGGCACCTAGATTTTCAGTGTGATATGCACAAAACACTTTCCTACTGTACAAGCTGTTTCTATCTAGTGGGCTTGACAGATGCCTGAACGTGACACAAGACACTGAAATAACATGCAAATCAGTTTTCGGTTTTAATATGCAAATATGACGCTTGGCACATCACTTTCCATGGTGAGGTAAATTTCTGTTTTTGAGTTTTTCGTGGGAAATGCAAACCAGCAAACAAATGGTTAACTCCCCATATTTCACCTAACACAAGGTGGTTTTCATTTGAGTCAGAGCGGTTCTTGCTCAGCAATCCAAGGTACTTAGGATGCAAAGAAAGGGCATGTGTTTTGTTCAATAACAATGCCACCCTAGGCAAGCAATCCTACCTTCTGACAGACACACTGATCACACTGAATTTCTACTGAATTTCTGTGCCTCAGCAGGGAGGCCGACAAAGTGCCTAAGTGAAAATAACAAGAACATGTTTTTTTGCTTGACCAGTGAAAATCAAATCAAAGTATCTCAACATGGTGAGAAGATAAGCTTATAGCCAAAGAAGAGAAAAAAGTCAAGGGTCCTTGTTTCTACAGTATATGAGCAGTGTAGCAAACTGTAGCCTCTGATGAAATCTATATTAAATTATCCACAAATAATAGTAATTAATTAGGCATTAAAATAGTCATCAAAGTGAGTGAGATGCATCCAGTTCATGGAATTTATAATCCAGTCAGGGAAACAAGGTATATGAAGGAGAAATAAAAGAACAAAGCAAAAAATTGAATGTTGATAGTAATCACTATGGCTTAGATACATAGGTTCTAGGGTCTGCTTACTTGGGTTCAAATCCCACATCCACAATTTTCCAATTGTGTGATCCAGTGCAAGGTACTTAATTTTACTAAGTAATTAGTTATTTCGAACATAAAATGGGGTAAATAGAATTTACTTTGTGAGTTGTCGTCGTCGTTGTTTTAGACGGATTCTCTCTCTGTTGCCCAGGCTGGAGAGCAGTGGCATAATCTCAGCTCATGGAAGCCACTGCCTCCCAGGTTCAAGCAATTTCTGGCTAATTTTTGTATTTTTAGTAGAGACAAGGTTTCACCGTGTTGGCCAGGCTGGTCTCTAACGTCTGACCTCAAGTGATCTGCCCGCCTCAGCCTCCCAAAGTGCTGGGATTACAGGCATGAGCCATAAGTTAAATAAGATGGTCCAGCCTACACCAACTAAGAAACTAATATCATCCTTAAAGATATACTATGATGTATAAATATTATTCAAGTATATCAATGGATGATACAGATTCAGAGATTCAGAGTGAGAGAGAGAGAGAGAGAGAGAGAGAGAGAGAGAGAGAGAGAGAGAGAGAGAGAGAGAGAGAGAACCGTGTGCTTAAAGAGCTTGAATTAGGACTTGAATGAGGGACAGAATTCAGAGGAACTGAGGTGGCATTCTACTCTATTGATCATGGGATTACAATTCCTTCACCTTTCTCTGTGCTTTTACAGTCAAAAGATACTTGGGTGCAACACGCACACACTAGATTATTTAATATTTTCCAATGCATGAAATCATTTCTTCTTTTTGTATAAACCAAGTTAGTGGTTTTTTAGTGACTTAGCCAAAATCATACCCATATTAAATGGCAGAACCAAGAGTAGTTAGGCATGAGTCTTTTGATTCCAGCTTGGTGTTTTTCCACTAATTTATAGCCATCTCTATGTATTCATTCAGAAATACAAAACTTACATGGTCTATCATAAAGGTTAATCAAGACAGTCAACCTCACCGATTAAAGCATGATGCTAATTAGACCAGAAAGTGGAGACCAATGTGGCCTTTTTTACTTTGAGAAATATTGATTGTGGTATAATGGAGAAAGTATGGGCTTTAGAGGCAGAACAAGCTGGTTCAAATGCCAAATTATACCTCCAGTTTTGTATAACATTTCACAAGTTTTTCCCCCCTCCTTAGTGTCTTCACCTGTAAATGGAGTTGGGAAAGTAGGCAGAGGAGCAGGGTAGATGCCTTCATCTGAGAGCCATTGCGAGTAATACGTAAGAAGACACGTGGCATGTGCTAACATTTGACAGTGGCGCACGATTATTTGTATTAAATGCTCACACACAGTCTGTCAAATATGAGCTATGGATGTCTTTCAAATGTGGCAGGAAGGTGGATGAGAGAATATGAATGACTCAGTGTCATTTATCAGCACTGCAGCCGAGGGGAAGAAACAGCATGCTCTGACAGTGAATCTAAAGACCAGGAATATTTAATATTTCTAATCAATCACTGACCATGATTAAAATAATAGTAGTCATATCGAAGGAATCTTTTATCCATTCCCACAAACTCTGAAAGGTAGAACTACAGTAGTATTTAATTTGTATATTTATTTATGTATAATTTACAAGAGTGTAAATACGGTATTCTGAGTGCTTAGTAGGTGCCAGGGTTCAAAATATTTTATATTGAGTGACTTGCTTAATCACCAGTGCAACCACATTAGGTGGCTTCTATTCTGAGTTTACAAATGAGAAAGCTGGAGTACAAAGATTACCGTGATAATAAGTGGAGAACCTGGGATTTGAATCCAGTCGTCAATTCCAGAAAGTGATGCTTAACGGCAACAAAAGTGCCTCAGTCTCTCAACTCATCTGCCTTTTGTCAGTGAGATTTACTTACTTGTAGTGGAATTTCACATACATTACAAAGTCTTGAACTATCAAAAGAACCTTTCTTAGGGACAAACATTATTTTTTAATGATATATTCCCTCTGTGCACAAAGATGGAAACCAAAAATATTACAAGTTCCCCCAACTCATTCTGATGCGGGTGGTCTGAGTGCAAGGCTTTGAGACATGTTTTTTTTTTTTGAGATGGAGTTTCACTCTTGTTGCCCAGTGTGCAATGACACGATCTCGGCTCACAGCAACCTCTGCCTCCCAGGCTTAAGTGATTCCCCTGCCTCAGCCTCCTGAGTAGCTGGGATTACGGGCATGTGCCACCACGCCCGGCTAATTTTGTATTTTTAGTAGAGATGGGGTTTCTCCATGTTGGTCAGGCTGGTCTCGAACTCCGGACTTCAGGTGATCCACCTGCCTCAGCCTCCCAAAGTGCTGGGATTATAGGTGTGAGCCACCATGCCTGGCCAACATGGTCATTTTTATTGTCTTCATTCATTCATTTGACTCATCAAAAGAAGTAGAACTGTTCTTTGAAAGACAACTTCCTTTATCAATCTGAGATATAAGCTGGAGAATTAATGCTAAATCTTAAACTAGTAAAATAAAATAATCAATAGTACTGTACCTAAAGGTGGGCAAAGGGAAAAACATGTAAATGATACTAATATTCTTTCACATTAAAAGCTAAAGGACTGTGTCATTTTCCAGTGACCAAACTGAAAAATTTTCTGCTGGGTTCTTGCCATACCATGAATAAAATGCTAAGAAAATATTCAAGTCTACAACAACTGAGGCCTCTCTAAAATGTGTCGGGCACCTTTAGATTCCCTGCTTTCTGTGAATTTCAGAAACAGAAAAGACACTGGAAGACCATTTAGTAGTATATGAACCCCTTCATTTATAAGGAGAAAACTGAGAGTCAAGGAGGGAAACTGAGTGATTCAAGGTCATCTAGAAAATAAGGAGTCAAATCAAGAAGAAAGTTCACATCAGGAAAGAAGGTCTAATTCAATATGCGTTTAGTTCTCTTTGCACCATTAAAGAGTCACTCAGAAGAGTGACGCACTCTTGATGCTCTGTAAAGTATGCTCATTCTTGGCAAAAATGTTGGGAGCCCTAATCTACATTTATGCAGCATTCTGAGATCCCAAGATGGAAGTTGCTATAAAGTGAAAATCATTGCTGTTATTCTTGGCGAGTCAACACACACCGACAACAGCTGGCAAGAACAGATGTGGCCCACAGAGAATTCTGTCGGGCTGTGCTGGTCCCATCCCTTTGCAAGTTGCCTTTTCCTCGATGAACAAAGAGTGTTTCTCCTCAGTCCATGCAGCCCTATGATCTTCTTGTTGATAGGGCTGAGTTCAAAGCTCTCATCAAGCTGGCCTCTACCTTGCCTGCCCCCTTTCATCTCAACAACGATTTCTCAAATAACATGCCTTATAGAGAGAACTATCTCTGTTAAATGGTGAAAGTTTTCATGATTTAGGGCCTTATTCAATGCCTGGTAGTTGTAATAATAATATTTGAAGAATCACTATGCATTATGTCCTCCCACTTCTCAAATACTATAATGAAATAAGTACTTCAGCTGCCCCACTTTATAGATTAGGAAATTGAGACATCATGAAGTTAAATACCCTGCCCAAGTTCTCAGAGCTGGTATGAGAAGGAGCTAGGATTTGTACCCAACCATTCTGGTTCTAGAAATTGCTTCCCAAGTTCTAATCACCAAACATTAAGACTAAAAAGAACCGGATTCAAGGTGTCACTCTAATGAGAATAAAATGAGTTTCATGTAATTACGTGCCATAAATATACAAGGTGTTATTTTTAGAATACCACCATGAGTATCTTCAAAAACTCTAAATGCTTCTTCATCTCCATCATTCTAAATATCCTGGGTAATAGGCAGAAACTAAGTTATTACTGGCTTTATTCTTTTTCTAATCAAATCATCTAATGCAATGACTGACCCAGGTCATTCAAGACTCAATTCTGCTGACAATGCTGAATATATGAACTCAGCCTCCAGTGCTTCTTGCATAGAAAGTCATTTGGAGAAGAACAAGTAAGTAGATGTTACAGTACATCAAACATGTGAAGGATCACGTTTCTCTTGCAAGATGCAACCTAGCAAGCTTCTAACGCAAAAACTACATATACCTGAAGAGATGACTGCAAATAACACATTTATTCAAAGTGTATTTGCTGAGTGCCTAGTAAGTGTCATGCTAAAGAAATTGAGAAGTAGGTCTTGCCCTCTAGGAGATATAGTAGAAAATATTAGACACACAAAAATGTCTATCAATCCAAAGTAAAATGTTTTAATCATGTGCTATCAGAGCACAGAGAAAGGGGAGATGGTTGTAGCTCAGGAGATGAAGGGACACTCTCAAGAAAAGGTGGCATTTGAACTAGGTCTTGGACAAAGGTGGAATTTGCATATCCAGAGATCTAGCAAGAACAAGATTCCAGGTGAAGTCCCGGAAAAGTGAGTCAAGCCAACAAGTTAGCATGTTTCCTTTCAAGTAAATGCAAATGTAAATGACCTCCAACCTTTATGTCCCTTTTTTGTGGTTTGTTTCATTGTCTGTGCTGGGCATGAAGATTTCAGTAATGTCTCAAAGGTTAGGAAATTGTTTGCTCGTAAAGTTAACCCATATATGAGGCTGCATGATGGCAGCTGTCTGCAGATTACCCAGGACCCTGGCATAGCAGGCTCTGTGGAGGCTGAAGAAAATCAGGATCAATGTGACTGTGGTGATTTTTTGATGCTAACAACTCAATGCTCAGAGCAAGGCCAGGGTGGAGAAATACAGGTACCCTGGGGTTTCTCTACAAGGGCTACGCTGACACTCGAGGGGCAAGCATCATAAAGGAAGCCAAGATTTTTTTGCAGGTTCCATAAAGTTATGAAAAGTGTTTTTTTTTTTTTTTTAATGTGCTGTCCTTACATAAAAGCTTAGCTGTGAGTTTCCAGGAGTACTTCCCATCCACTCCTTAAGTACCTCCGTTTCAGTGGATATGAGGCACTAAAACACATAGCTAGCATAAAAGCCAGACTGAAAGAACTTCCTGTGCTTTACTGTCTCTGTAACTGGAACCACAATGTTAGATGGTAACTAGGAGTCACCAGTGTCCTTTTCCAACAAGAAAAGTATACAGAAAATAAGAATAGAGCAGCCTGGCTGCTAGAGTTCTATGTTCCTCTTTATCATAAACTTTCTGGGTACTATTTAGGAAATCATTTCACCTCTCTGGGTTCAGTTTCCTCAAGTGGGCGCAATCGTCTTCAATCTTCTAATGCACACATTTCTTGCCACAAATAAACCAAATAGCAGAAGTAGGGCTACTCAAGTAATCTGTGAATATCAATATGACTAAAGGGACACACAAACCATCATCATTGTCACGGTCACCACCCACCTTTTTATTATTACAGCTAAACTTTGGGCCAGGCCTTACTCCAGATGCTTCAGATGTGTTTCATCCTCCCTGCATCTTGATTAGGTGGTACTTTTATTGCCCTCATTCAGTGCTTAGGAAATTAAAGCACGGATTTCTAAGTAGAGCACGCAAGGCGTTGAAGCCAGGATTCCAGTATGACTCTGTAGACCACGGCCTTCACCAGTCCGCTACATGTACTATTACAAGAGTGGCATTATCAGTACCTGTTTGTTATCCCTTCTCTACTTTTAAACTTTTAGCTATGTCATTATATTGCACATATAACTAAAAATGAATAAAGTTTAACCCAAATTGTATTTACTGAGCAGGCACACAATGGCAGATACTGCATTAGTCAGCACTTTGATGATAAAGGTAAGGATAAACTTAGTAATGCAAAATACTCATGACACAGTAGCTTAAACTGACAGGAAGGAGCAGCTGATACTGTTTCTCTCTAGGGAAAAATATGGATAGAAGTATCTGTAGGGAAGAAAGAAAGGGTCTCAGATGAAGATAAAAACAGTCATGAGAGATAACCCATAATTACGTACTTAAAATGCATGGGGATTATACTACATGAATGTTCTGAAAACTACATATAATATTGTTAGCCTCCTTCTACAAATAGAGGCCCATGAAAATTAAGGAGTTCCCTAAAATCTAACAGTTAGTACAGGTGGAGCAAGACTCAAGTCTAAGTCTGTCTGGTTCTAGCAACTGGGTTCTTAACTACCAAACTACCCCTAAAAGAAGAAGAAGAATGTGGAAAGAGAGAACACCGTGACTATTCTCTCCTTCCACCAGGGTCTGACTACAGGGATTGTGGTAAGTATTTATAGAACCCACCTACATTTTACACAGCTCTTCGTCATCCTTTAAAATGTGCTATTGCTTGTGCTCAGAGGAAACACGGAAATTAGGGCACCGTCTCCATTCCAACTTGTAGATTAAAGGAACACAGAATGTTTTTTGAGACATTAGAAAAATTAGATGTAAAACCACAAATACAGAAAAAACTTCTCTTTCAGGGAGCCGACCCCTTGAAACAACGTATTTTTTGCTTCAACAAATATTTCCTGCTAGCATTACTATGGCATAGTAAGACGTTTATCGATTTAGAGTTATCAAGCTCCAACCTCCAAAGGAAAAGCCTAACCCTGAGCAAACAGCAATACTGACGCGTCATGTAGTGTAACGGACACTGGGCTCGGCAGCCAGAGGACTAGGAGTTACGCCCCAAGCCTGTTGCATGCTAGTCACATGACCTAGCGTATGTCACGTAATCTCTCTGCATCTCCCCTGCTTATTCTAGACTAGGTCAATTCCATCTGCACTTTACAAGGAAGGTATGAAGATGATGACCCTTGGGAGCATTATGCAAATCTTTCAGAGTTTGTCACATGTAAATATTGGCAATATCTTGGGTTACCTTGTGATAAAGTCCGGGAAACAGATGCAGTAATTTCACAGGTCAGAGAAGGATATTAATCTTAAAAATCCCATTCTGGATTTTCTAAGGTCACTTATTGAGCCAAAAAAAAAAAACCAAAAAAAAAACAAAAAAAAAACGAGTTCAGAATTCCCGATATGCCATCGTGTGTCAATGGGACAAAAATTACTAATATTTATCTCACTAGCTTCTGACACAACAGCAAACCTCTAACAAACAGGTAGCACAATAAGCTACATGGATTTGGGCAAGTCACTTCACTTCTGTGGGTCTCAACTGTACCCACTCCTCCGCCCACTTGTGATTCAATAAATATAGTAAAGGGTACTCATTCCTACCATATGGACCTCAGAGAGACTATTAGGAACTGTGAAGGGAGATAATGAACGGTGAAAATTCTCTGAAAACAATGAAATGTCAAGCAAACCTGGAGGACATTATGTTAAGTGAAATAAGCCAAGCACAGAAAGATAAATATTGCATGATCTCACTCAAGTGTGGAATCTAAAAAAGTTGATCTCATAGAAATAGAGAGTAGAGTAGCGGTTAACATCTCCTCTAAGCCACCGTGAGAAGGATTCCATCACTCGCAAATACAATTGATTACACAAAGCACAAGCAAATCAGCTTTTCCTGCCAAGAAGATTTGTTGCACTTGGTGAAATAATAGCATTTTGGCCAGAAAGGAAATTTCATCATTTTCCTATGACTTTGGTTCTGACTTTTGCAATATGCACGCCTGGGATTCAGAGTCCAGAACCCAATTCCGGCCCTGTTAGTTTACAGCCTAGAGCCAGTGATTTGATCACTGACTGAGCTGAGGATAGATTTGCTAACTATCATAGCTGGGTGCCAGGCTGACCCCAGGCTGAAATCCTCCCAACACTGAGGCTGCATAGACAGGCTCTCAAGCCAAGCAGGCAGCAGAAGTGTCCTGAATGTTTACTATGTACCAGGCACAGAGATAGAGAAGGAAAGCATATACAGAGCTCCTGCTGTTGTCAATCACATCTCATCCTTTTCTCGTTTCATCTTTCCCTGATGAGGTAGGCAGTATTAGCTCTGATTTACAGAGCAGTTAACAGATGTGAATAAAGTTAAAATAATAGAGGTGGGATTGTAATCTAGGATTAACACTGAAACTTATGCTCTTTTTTTGGATGAACAAAAGTGCCTGCCCTCCAGGAGCTCACAATCTAGTGGGAAAGTCAGAAAGGAAACTCAATAGACTGTGAGCTCCTTGAGGGCAAGGACCATTTTTAATTTTTTCTTGTATCTTCAGCATCAAGCATGTTGTCTACCATGCAAAAGGCACTTAATAAGTGCTTGCTGAATCAATAAGCCATATTCAGATGTTGCCCTTCATAAAATACAGATCTAATTATATTACTCATCTGTCTTCACAAACCTCTTCTAGCTCCTCTTTGTCAAACTCCTGAGTACTACTTAGAAAGTTCTTGAAGGACCTGGCTTCACAGTCTCATCTTTTGTGATTCCCTTCCACATCCTCTGTGTACCACACTTCTATCTTCCAACTATCTTGGCATATAGGTAGTGTTCAACAAATGTTTATTGAATGCATAAACAAAGCCAAGAAGGGATATATCTGCATAATATCAGAGGCATCAATAAAATGCCTTATGAACACCAAAGGTAGATTTATCCAACCGAAGGTATCAGGAAGGTTTCACAGAAGACAGGACAATTGATCCGAGTCATTAACTCTACAATCTCAAAGGCTAGATGACATTGCATAGGGAAAATTCAATCTTCTTTTCCTATTAATTAGGCAAATGACATCATCATAACAAAACATTTGTCTTTAAACCAGAATATGAGCTCTGCCAAACTCCATCATCTAAAGGATATGGGTTTAGGCCAAAAGCCCATCATATAGATTATTGTTTTTCTTCTCCCAAGTACTTTGGAAAAATTAAGTCTCATTTGGGCTGCAGTGCCTCTCAGCAAGGTCATGGTGCTTCTGCAGTGGTGCCTGGGGCAGTTAAGGTAAGAATTGTGTTTTCAAAAACACCTCAGACATCGTTAAGAATAAGACGGTGAAACCCTGTCTCTACTAAAAATACAAAAAAATTAGCCGGGCGAGGTGGTGGGCGCCTGTAGTCCCAGGTACTCAGGAGGCTGAGGCAGAAGAATGGCATGAACCCAGGAGGCAGAGGTTGCCATGAGCTGAGATCGCGCCACTGCACTCCAGCCTGGGCGACAGAGCGAGACTCTGTCTCAAAAAAAAAAAAAAAAAAAAAAAAAAAAAAAGGAATAAGACACCTGGTTAGCCAGGATGGCATGGGAATATTCAGAGCTTTGGTCAAGAAACGAGACCAATGAGTCAGTAAGAAAGGGTCAGTGTATTAGTGCACTTTCACATTGCCGTAAAAGACTTCCCTGAGAATCGGGAATTTCTAAAGAGGTTTAACTGACTCACAGTTCCACATGGCTGGGGAGGCCTCAGGAAACTGACAATCATGGCAGAAGGGGAAGCAGGCACCTTCTTCACAAGGTGGCAGGACGGAAGCGAGCAAGAGCAAGGAAAACTGCCTTAAAAATCTCAGATCTCGTGAGAACTCCCTCACTATCAAAAGAACAGCATGGGGGAAGGGCCCCCATGATCCAGTCACCTCCCTCCCTTGACATATGGGGATCCCAATTCAAGATGAGATTTGGGTAGGGACAAAGCCAAACCATATCAGTCAGTAAGAAAGTGGGGGACACTCCCAAATTAGCACTTCCATCCTTGATCCCAGCATTAGAACAGACTATGGTATACTAGAAGGGGGGAGATAGGAAATCTGCCTCCATCTAGACCACAGGCATCAGTGGGTTTGCTCAACTGCAAAATAAAGCAGCTGAAACTGAACTAGATTATCTCCATTACTTGGAAATTGGAAATGAGGGAGCATGGAGAAAAGAGATAAGCTATAACCAGATACATTCATTTAAAGACTCATACACAAGCACAGCAGAGCTGTTGACTTCATGTCCTTTCAGACAGCCTGACATTGAAGCCCTCAATCAGTACAAATATTTCACCTGAGCACACATATACCAGGTGCCTTAGCTTTTCCCTCAAGTTGAAGTCTTAAAGCCCCTGCCTAATATCTAATGAAGATTAGAAGTAGTTTTCACATCCTTGATATCAAGGTCCTCACTCCTTGTTTTTTTGCGCTGCTTTTAAACAGCACACTGAGATAATGAATGCAGGAGAAGCAAGGCTTCAACTAGATGCCCATTTGTCGAGTGCTTGTTTTATGTTGATTCTTTCCATAGTCACCATCAGAGCTTTCCCATGGCCTCCCTTGGCTTCCCATCCTCTTTCTAAATCATAGATTCTTAGTCTTGGCTGCCCATCAGAATCGCTTGGGAAGCTTAAAGCATAACAGTGACTCTATCCCCCAGAACAATTAATTCAGTATCTTTAGGGGTGAGGTCTAGGAAGAATATGGTTAGAATATACCACAGATAATTCTGATGGGCAACATAAGACAAGAACTGCAAGTTAAACATAGGAAGTCACGCCCTGTGTTAACTTCTCTTTTTCACTCTCTAGAATATCACTGGGGTATGGTCCATCCACCCAGCATCCATAATGCCCATTAAATTTCTTGCCAGAAACAGCTAATAGGGTGAGAGTTGCAAGAGAAGCTGTGGGGACAAGCTGAAGTGGGTCACCTTAGTTCAGAGGAGTCTAGATCTTGCTCTGCCCTCTATTTATTGCCATTGCCTTTGGTAAAGGCCTGTGGCTACATAAAACAGAATCAGACACTGGAAGTGTCATGCAATTTGGTAGAATTCATTCTCAATATTTAATAATATTATTAATAATACCAATGGCTACATTTATTGGATAACATTTTGTACAGAGCTCTGGGCTGAGTATTTCATATGCATTATTAATATTTAAAAATCTGAAAATTTTCATGGGAAAGGTAGTTATCCCATTATACTGGGGGAAATCTAGGATTAGAGAGGTGAGCAATGTATGACACCACTCTAGCTTTAAGACTGTCAAACTCCAAAGCCTGCCCTCATACACGTTAGGCCAGGGAAGCGCCTTGACTACATCACTACATCATCATGATGGAGGAAGAATGAGGATCTTAATGAGTGCACATCCCCTTATAGGAAGGGGATAAACAATAAATAAGTAATAAATGGGTAATTATTTTCTTTAAGAAAAGTAGAGAAGCTTGTTCAAGGGAGCTAGGGAAGAATGTATACAACTCGGTATTCGTGGTAATGGGACATCACGTTACACTAAAGCAAATGGATTGAATTCTGGAAGCTTCCTTCTTTGATGGAGAGGTGAATAATCCCCAAGGAAACGGTCCAGCTTGCTTAGCTGGGTTTATCCATTTGAGGGTGTTCTCTCAGGACTGCAAGTTTAGCAGTTAGCTTTCTGACCTCACACCAAGGGCTGCTGTGGATGGAAGGCATTCTTGCCATGCTGGTCCCAGACCCGTAATTGCCTAGTGGCTCCATTAAACAAAGTAGATAAGGTATACAGACTCTTTGGCATGGGGCTCAAGGTCCCTCAGATTTTGGCACTAAATTTGTTTTCAATCTTATCTTTTACTTACATGTACACCCTATTCCAGACCAGTTCACTTGCTCTTCTCTCAATACAACCACAGAGACCATTTTCCACACCAAGGATATGGCTCATACTATGCTCACGGCTATGAACACCAACAGCCAGCCATTCCCAAACATTCTCTGTAGGGTCAATTCGACTAGTCTTCAGATCCTAGTCAGATATCTTGTTCATTAATTCACTGGGCCCCAAACAATTTCTTCCTTCTCTCGCTCCCCCAGAGCACAGGATAGTCATAGAGAGAACATACTTCAGAGCCTGCTGTCTTGCACCACAATTGATTGCATGACCTTGGGCAGGTTCCTTACTTTCTCTGTGCCTTAGCTTCCTCAATGCAAAATGGAAATAATCACAGTACCCACATTTCAAGCAGCTGTTTTAACAATGACATGGGTTAAGAAAGCACATGGAACAGTGCTTGACATATAAGTATTTGGTAAATGAATAAATACCTAACTCTTCTGAGGCACCAATTACTGACTAGCCAGTAGTGTAGTTATATGCTTTTAGTACATAATCAGGGATCTTAAAATGTTTGTTTCATTAATTCTGCAGATTGAATCCCAACAAAAGAGTCTTTGGCTAAGTTTGAGTACCGTCATCATCCTATACCATGCGTGAGAGATGACACAGTAACACAGGGAGAGAATTAGTAAAAATAATTTTTTTTTTTCAATGTTGTATAATTTTGGTCTCAGATTGACAAGCCTCAGGGAATAAAATACGTACTTACATAAAAATCTCTGGTAATGCATTATGGAAAAGTAATTAAATGAAACAACAGATTCTATTTGCTGACGGCTCCGTTTGTAATCCTAACAGTGTATGTGACAATGTTTTGACATAAGACCTGGACAGCCCCTCTCCCAAATGGTTTTTATCTATGAGCTATCAGTGAAGGTCCTGACTTACCTATGAGTTTTCAAGTACAGAAAGACTTTTGGAACATGGAAGAACTTAACAGGCATTAGACTCACTGGCGTAACTCCATGGATAAGGTGAACATAGGTGTTTCATAATGTAAAAAGGCATACTTTCTTCTTTTTTTCTGCCATTTTTTTATCTCCAAAAATGTTCAAGAGAGAATTTAGCAACTGAGAACCTGGAGAAAATTTTAGAAATTTTGTAGCTTAACGGTTCTTAACCTGTTGTACATGGAACTTGGTGCATCCGTGATAAAACTATCTAATGGAACTTCAGAGGTTGATTTCAAATTTTTAAAAGTCTGAAAATATGCAAACATTTACCCAAGATTAGACTGTTTGTTGACTATCAACTCAGTGCAGTAAGAATGGTTATATCATTTCTGATCAGCCAATGCGTACGTGTCTTGCAGTTTGACTGCAGAATCTTCAGCACAAAGAGTTCAAATACAAAAACAACACAAGGTTCTCTGTTTCACGCTCTGATACAGCCTGAGATTAAAATGACAACACTCCGGTTTCCCGACTTCAAGTCTAGTGTTTCCTTAACTATACCATAGCTTGGAGGGTCTTTGAAGGGATATTTTTATGCCTATGTGTAAATTGTATGCATGATGTCTTTGAATCTATAGAATAAGGTTTCTTGACCCTCCCACTGTACACTTACAATGGCTTTGTTACAGCAGGCCGTAAATGTGTAGACAATTAGAAATACACAAACACAAATGTATACCATGCTCCCCACGCCCCCCCCATAACTCTGATTTCCTGACTACTCATTTTCATAAGGGGTCTTCCTTCATTTGGGGCCTTGCACCTTTTTGTTAATTTAGGAAATAATCAGGGTATACCGTCAAATAGATACCCAAGTGAACAATGCGAATGGACGCAGCAACTCCTACACATTATTTCCCTAAGAAACCAGGCAAAAGGCAGGCTTTTGACTAAATATAGAACTAGCAGTCAAAATGTGCAAATAGAAACTTCCAGTTGTGGACTGGTGGGAAACCCCAGTAGGCCATCTCAGCAAACCATGTACAGGAGGTGAAATCAGTACTTCCTTAAAAGATAATTCCAGTAAAAGCAGCACATATGGTTCTCCAGTGCGTCTCCTAAGTCATTTATGAGAAAGAAAAGGGGAAAAAGTGAGTCCTGCTGCCACGGAGAAGCCCGAGTCCATGGCCCACAGTCTGACTCACGGGCAGAGAACTAAACTTGAGAACGTGTGTAGAAATCCCTTTACCTCATTATGCTTGGTCTAAGTGAATTTAAAAATAGGCCTTGGAGAGTTCCTGGGCTACTCACAGCGATTGCCACAGAGTCGGTAACATTACTTAAGATCACCTTTGTACAGTTTTGCACTGACTCATTCCTACTCATATGGGCTTTAGATGAAAAACCAATGCTAGCTTTCCCTCATGCTTCAATTTAGGATGCTATATTACTGTATACCTTATTCTTCTTTGTGGTCATCCTGTTTTAAAATACAGGAAAAAAGAGAGGTGCTTGAGAACAGAAAGTGATGGCTGCCCCACCTCTATTTTGTTGCCAAGGATGATATACACATCCCTAGTTTCCTGTATGCATTAGGGCCTTAAGAGTTGCCCTTCTGTGTCTCACACATATGTGCCAAATCCGTCTCCAATGACGGAGAGAAACTGCATGTGGTGCCTGGCTTCTGTTTCAGTAAAAAATATATTTATTTGGATTTCAAGATGATTACTGACATCCTTGGACATTCAGTACAACTTAGTAATTTGCATGGGTGTTTACTCAGCTTGCCAACATGAGCTACAATTAGGGTGAATATCAACTTTTTACAAAGACAAACCAGCCTAGTTCTACTCCTGATATGCCTGCTCTCCAGCTTCCCTCAAACCCCATTCACTTGTCAAGGTAACCATAACAAATGCTGCTGCCTGTTGCTTGGCCTTAGCCTGACCACGACACAGCCCTGATAGGCACCTGGGATAGTCAGGGCAGGGACAGCCTACAAAAGGAATTCAGACTGGAAAAGTACAAGGTGAGAGCTGCACGGTGTAGATGTGTGTGGACTGACACATATGCTAATAAACGCAAGAGATCTGTGTTATCATTGGATTGAAAAGTCAGTAATTTCTTGCATATGCATCGTGAATTTAAAATTGGAAACAATTTTTCTTTGTGTGACATTTCTTACTTTGCTATTCATATAGCAAATTCCCAGAAGACAAAAAGGAGAGAATAAGGAAATAGAAAAACCTGAATTCAAATCTTGGCATGGCCAAAGACTAGCTATGCAAACCTGAGCAGGTCTCAAGGCCTCAGTTTTGCCATCTGCAAAAAAGAAGGATACGGTATGAATACAGTATTCACTTCACGGGACTATGGTGAAGATCAAATGAGGCAATATTATCATTCACTCTTCTAACAAACGTGAATTGGGTTCTTCCTCCTTGAAAGGTGCCATTCAAGGCGCTGAGGATACAATAGTGAACACAACAAACTCCCTGTGCTTGTAGAATTTGGATTTGTGTGTGTTGGGGGTGCTGTATGTGTGAGAGACAAACAATATACACACAGATTAAAAACATACATACATACTACATATTATGCAAACAGTATCAGGATAGTGATGAAAATAAATGTGAAAGAATTTTGTATAGAGAAAAATGGCAGAGAAGTCAAAAGTATTATTTAACATTATTACACAAGGGTCCCAGACATAAACTCTCTGCAATTATATCATCTCCTTCCTCCCTCCTTTTCCTTCTCCTTCCTTTTTTCCTCCCATAAATATTAGCTAAGAGCATACTTTGAGATGTGCATCAGGGTGTAGTTTCTTAAGGGAATCTAATAAATTAGAAGCATATCCTGCCCTCAGGGAGCATACAGATGGCATATAGATAAGGCATTAAAAATCTTTACCCTAGGTACAATGTGACAAAAGCTGCTTATCTTGGAGAAGGGTAGATCAAATGCTATGAAAATTTTGGAGGGAAAGGCTCTTCTTGAGCCTTCTGGAGGTAACTCAAAGGGGACTGGAGATGTTGAGCCACTGTCCCAGGCAGAGTGAGCAAAGAACTGTGCATGCTAACAAAGACTTGTGGCATTGGGTAGCTCCTGGTGTACAAAAGGGAAATGCGGCCGGCCGCGGTGGCTCACGCCTGTAATCCCAACACTTTGGGAGGCCGAGGCAGGCAGATCACGAGGTCAAGAGGTCAAGACCATCCTGGCCAACATGGTGAAACCACGTCTCTACTAAAACTACAAAATTAGCTGGGTGTGGTGGTGTACGCCAGTAGTCCCAGCTACTTGAGAGGCTGAGGCAGGAGAATCACTTGAACCCAGAAGGTGGAGATTGCAGTGAGCAGAGATCCTGTCAGTGACAGGATGAGACTCTGTCTCAAAAAAAAAAAAAAAAAAAAGGGAATTGCACCTGGGAAGATAGTCATTGCTCCAGCCCTGAGTATGAAACATAAAACTTGTGTTTCATAATGAGACTTTCCCAAATTTCAAAGTTTGGGGTGACATTTACAGAAGTTCTTTTTTGCTAACAACAGCACAATGATCCTTTCAAAGATAATTTCTAAGTAAATGATAAGTAAAGTCATCTTCCTCTATTGGGTGTGCAGCTCCAGGTACTTACTTCCTAAAGATAGGCTTTTAAGAAAGCTGAGACCTTTCCTGTAAACTTAATCAAATCATTATTTTCTCTTTTTGCTGTCTGAATGCACCACTGTTATTTTCTGCTGCTGATTTGAGGGTAAGGTGGGGTAGTAAAAAAAATGTTCTCCCACTATTGCAGGCATCTGAAATATGAAGTTAGAGAAGTAAGTTATGCTTTTTGGCTTTATTTCAAATACCCTTCTTATTATGAAGAGTGTGAACTGGAAATAAAGATGTCTTCTTTCATATGAAAGATTGTGAGCATTCTTGCTTGATAGTCCAAATAAATGGATGAAAGCTGCCAACAGTATGTGGCTTCAAATCAACTTGTTCTTAAAGTCACAGAGAACTGAGACAATCTGAAGAGATCCAATTTAGAAACACTCCTCTAATTGTTACAACTGCAGAACAAAATCTCAGCAGAGGGTAAGTAAGAGCATATGAAGTCATAGCTCATATTTCCAGTTTTCTTGAAGGTTGGAAAGAAAAGAAAAAGATGAAGAAAGAGAAGGAAGAAGAAAAGAAAGGGGAGTGGCAGCTCTGTGTTTGTAAAATAGCAAATTTTAAAAATAAAACAGTATTTTTTCCTCTGATGAGTGCTCCTTTGGGCCAGTAGTAAATGTTTATTGACTCTTATTCTCAATGATTCTAATGACAGTTTTGCTGTTTCTTCCTCATGCCAGAGGAGATTAAAACCAATGAACATTAGAAGGTGGTGGGAAAGACTGTGAAAGGCAGCACAGTGACAGCAGAGGTGGCCACTGACAGCCTGAGGGGACAGGAGGAAAAAATCACTGAGTTTCAGCGGAGCATAACAATAGATGGTCATGGTGATGACCTTGAGTCATCAGAAGGTTTCAAATGCTTAGAATAGCCCCATAAGATAAAAGAAAAATATGCAATGCATTTTAATAAGGTTTTTATCCAAAACCTTAAAAATTGTTTATTATTATTATTAATTTTGTCTCTGATGGAGGAAAAATCAGATGTAAAGTACAAAGTGACTATCCAGAACATTCATGTAACACATTCCTGAGCACAGGCAAATTCACCAGTTCCTCACAGTGGTCAAATATTTTCAACAGCAACTAAACACGCGCGCACGCAGACGCACACACACACACACGATATTCAAAGTTTTGGCAAACTGAGACAGGACGATGAGCAAGACTAAAATGCTCATTTGCCTGGCTATATTGTCCATAGGAGTAGCAAAAGGAATATCATAATTTTAATAATAAGTGAAAGGACAGAATCATAAATTAAGTGGCTCCTATTATATTCTTGAGAGTAAAACAAAAAAAAAAACAAAAAACAAGTGAACTTTTCCATGAATGTTCACAATTTTCAGCCACACCTGTGCTATTATCTGCATCTGTTCTAATCACTTCATGAGGAGGGCCTTCCAATGATGTCCATTTTACAATTGCGGAATCCAAGGTGCCTACGCAGTTAGTAGTCGGCCCACAGTCACAGGGCTTGTTGGGTGACTGGAGACCAGATCCACTGAGTTCCAAGTCCACATTCCTTCCTCTACCCAGCGCTACTTCTTCCTTAGGCAGGGACTCCTCTCCCAATACCTCTGAAGACACCCCAAAGCACATGTTAACATTTCTATTATGGGTTGCCTATTAAATGCCAACATCTTCCCACGTTTTCTCATTCAATCCACTCAATGAATCTATAAAGCAGAGATTATTAACTGCCATTCTTCAAATGAGGAGACAGTTCTTGGAAAGCTCAGGTTACCTACCTACATCTGCAGACTTAACAATCTAACTTTACTCATTCGGGTCTGGCTTTCATTTTGTACATCTTTTCTATCTTCCCACAAGACTAGGATTTAACCTATTCAAATTTTATTTTTCCCTATAAGGGCAAGATCTAGGTCTTACTCATCTACATATCCCTCATCATATCTAACACAGCACATGGGCCATTGAGGGTGCCCAAAAAATGTTCACAGCTAAATACTTGTATTATACATGTATGTATGTAAGTATGCTGTATTCATTTAATGGAAAAAATATAAAGTTTGGAATCAGAAAGACTAGGATTTACTCTCCTTCCTGCCATTTGTGAACTGTGTGTCCTTAGGCAATTCCTAAAAACTTTCACAGATTTTCTGCTCACTAGTAAGGCAGAAATATACAGCATATGCTGGTACTGGGAAATAGTCAATATTTTCCTGGCTAGGTTACAGTAGAATTGATTGCTCCATATTCTTTCTGGTGACCCATTCAGAAGTGTTTTAGGAATAGATTAACAAAATGCGTAACCTACAGAAATAAATCTGAGCTGTATAAAGCTACATTAAATGTAATGTCCCCCAATAGAAGAAGAGATTGATTTGTTACACTAACATTTAAGCATCCTCATCTGCTCATTCATTCAGAATTGAGGAAAGGGTGTTGTAAGATAGCAACATGATGGAAACCGAGTCTTCAAAGAGGCGCTTTGCTGACATTGGAACAGAAACTATAAAGCAATGTGTTAAGAGTTATAAGGAAAGTATGAAGTGCTACTTCTGGGAAATTTCCAACATAGGTACTCATCTTCCAGTTGGCTGGGTGAATAAAGAAAAGCTAGAGAATGCAGTTGAGGATTTGGTCATTTCCACATAAGTCAGAAGCAAGACCACTCTGGGACCATGTTTGGGCCATTCCAGGGCTACAGTTTGATTTAGAGTATCAGCGTCCTCTGTCATTTCCAAATTGTTAAGCCACTGTCTTTGAGTAAACAATCCCAGGCAACCACCCAGACCTAGTTGCCTGGGATTAGGCCTGGGTGGGAGAAACAGCACTGATGTAAATACCTTAAACACACCACCATCTAGATGATGATGGACAGTCCGGGCTCCTGTTGTACTTCCATAACATGCGTTGGGCTGAATTGTGGTCTGGTAAGATAGATCCTAAATTTCAAAACTCCTCTTAATGTAAATTCAAACTTAATTTCACCGGCATGCAAAAGACAGAGCAGCTCACAGAATGCTTCCCTCCCCCCTCCCATTTCCCAGCAGAAGTTCTGCTATATCTTCTCTAGGACAGCCACAGGAAGATTTAAAGACAGCTTTTAAAGAAGCCCGTTTCATGTAATTCAACTTGATTCAACAGGTATTTCTCTATCACTTTCAATCTTATTCAACTTCCATATAAAGTAGAGTAAGAGGGCATCTCTCTTGAAGAAATACCAGAAACTGAGGAGCAGATGTATGAATTTCACAAAGCCATAAATAAATCAAATATAAATAAAATACCCTTAATGATTTTGAGGATGGGGATAACAAGTCACATTCACTTAGTAACTAGTATGTAGACAACGAAAGGTGAAGAAAATGTTAGATTCTAAAAGTAACATAATTCTATTAGCGATCTATAAAACAATAAAAACTTGACAGAGTAAAACAACATACATTTATTATCCCACAGTTTCTGTGGGTCACAAGTGCAGGTATGGTTTAGATGGGTCCTCTGCCTCAGGGTCTCATTGTCCACAAGCAAAGTTAGGCTGGGGTGGCAGTCTCAACTGAGGATTGACTGGGGAAGGATCTGCTTTCAAGTTTGCATGATTGTTGTCAACAGTGGGTTCCTTGCAGGCTGCTAAAATGATGGCTTCAGTTTCTTGTCAGCTACTAGCTGCCCTCACTCTTTACTACATGGACCTCTCCAGGTGGTAGCTGACAACATGGTGGCCTATTTCTTTAAAGCCTACAAGGGTGAAAGTCCCCTCACAGAACAAATGTTACAGTCATATATAACACAATCACAGACAAGTCATCAAAGACGACATGTAACCTTTGCTGTTTCTATTGGTTAGAAGTCAGTCATAGGTCCTTCCCACACTCAGTGGGAGGCAATTACACAAAAGCATGAATACCGCCAGGTGGAAATAATTGAGGGCACCTAAGAGTCTGTTTAATGTCACTTTCTGCCCTCTGTATAAAGATCTATAAGGCCACCTTGGTCTTTAATGCAGGAGAGGAGCCTTCATTTTCTGAACAAGAAAGACTTTTAGATGTTGATGGAGATTTTACCCTTTACCCTGGCATGATTTGTTTAAAACATAATGCAGAATTTTACCTCTTCCAAGTATAAAGGCATATAATAAAGAACGAAGAAAACTGTTGTTTGTTTTAACCTTTTCACATATAATTTTTGCACAGGGTTAGAAAATACACGTTTTTTGGAGATGCATTAATCCCATTCTGGAGTTCAAATCTGTTCTCAACTTCAGTGCTAAAGACCTGTCTTCTACCTATCTAAATCACCTAAGATGTGGAGACACGGAGTAGACTATTGCAAACACTTAATTGAGATCTAGTACTGGCTGGCTGCCCTTTATTTACGTCTATGTAGCTTCACCTGAATACAATGTAGCTATTTCAGCATTTTAGTGTATGCCCCTCCCCCCCAGTATGTGCGAGGCAGGATTTTATCTAGATCATTCCATGAATAAACAAATCTAATCTTGAAGAATTTGATTCCACCAGAATACAGTGGTGACTGCTACCTATTTTTTTTTTTAAACATTTTCACTTTTCTAATGTTTTTTTCCTTGAAAATATTATCTTTTTATCTATTACAGCCCGAAGCCAATTCTCATTTAGAGACTAGTAATCTTTCATTTCTAGTATAGTAATCTTTCACCCCTAGGATTCTTTCTCTTAAATCAAAAAGAGGATTCCAATCACTAAAACTTAAAACAGAATTCCAATGTAAGAGAGAGGACTGCAGCAGTAGGGGCAGTAAAGTACAAGACAACATTAAAAATGAGGAACTCTGAATACATGATTCCCGGGTGCTTTCTATAACAAGGTCAGGCTTCAATATTTCTGAGGAAAAAGAACATACCTTTTCTGATGCATATTAAAATGGTTAATATATGCCTATGTAATGCAAATGAGCAACCAAAGCTCACTAAGAACTTTAGAATTATTAAATGTTGGAGTTGAAATAGAACAGTTTTATTCATCCAGTTCAGTCCCTGTAATTCCATAAGGACATTTGTGACCTGAACGGTTACATGACTTGTCTAAGGCTATAAAACAACTTGATAGTAGAAATAGAACTAGAACAATGATATACCGACTTCTAAGCTTAGCACAGATTACTACCAACACCCCTTGATGTGTTGTCCTTCACACACAAACATAAATCATCCAGAGGGCATATACTTGAAGCTATTTCTCTAATTTGCTAGGAGCTATTCACAGTCTTAGCCCCACCATTCTTTATTTACTTCTTTCCTTTGTGTGTATGTGTGGTTTGTTTGTTTGGTCTACTTGTTGGCCAGGTAAGGAAGTCAACTAATGAAAATGAAGATCCAGGCTACCTGTCCAGATTTTGCCATACCTCAGGGCTCACTGCAACCCACTTTACTCCCTGTGTGAGACCTTCCCAGTATACCCTAGCCCACACTGGCTTGACATACTGCTTCATCTCTACAAATGACTCGCATCAGTACCACAAGTCTGAACAGCTGTTATGTAATCGTTCAATTCTTCCATCTTTTCCTTTACCTTCCAGCAGGGCTGGTCCTCTTCTTTTATATTATACTCATAACTAAGGCTAATGCTGTGTGGAGAAATTTCCTTAAAAATTTTCTGAATTACTCCTATGCCCTCATAATCACAATGATTCCAAACAGCCCAGGATTAGAATGACATCTAAAAAGTAATATTGCCAAGGACTTACGCAACACAATAGTAATATTCATTCACACACTTCTAGTTACTAAAGCAGCATGCATGTCCTGTGATAATAAACTTTGAAGTAATAAATATGTCACAGCCTCTGAAGGTTCCAATACTTGATCTTCTGGATGGCCTTTCTATGAGGTGGAAAAAGCATAGACTTTGAAGTCAGAGGTGCCTAGGTTCAAAGCTTAGCTTTGCCACCTACTCTCGCACAAGGTATTTAGTATCTCTGGGCTTCAGATTCCACATTGCAAAATGAGACAGTAAACCTTATCTAGCAGGGTTATGACGAAGATTAAATGAGAAAATGTAAAAGAAGAAACCTAGCCCAATGTTTGTTTAAAAGCAGGTACTTATATAACAGTTTTCCTTTGTTACCTTTACTAAAAGCATGAGATTATGTGAATTCAGCTAGAGTTTAGGTGCAGCAGTGTTAACAAAACTAATTGAGGTTCCCAAATTAAACATTTCCTTATGTAAGTTACATTGTGGTATGCTAAAAGATTTAAAGGCGTGACTCTATACCACAGGCAGATTGGAGAAGGGAGGAAAGCTAAGGCATTCCTGTTATGAATAAAAAGAGAAGAGAGAAAGAAGAGGAATCAGGCATAAAATGGTAAAAAATTTGCTTTTAGAGTTCGCAGAAACGAAGTTGGGAAACATCGAGTTGAAGAGCAGGAGGAGGAAAAATTATTAGGAAAGTCAAAGGTAGAAGCTTTTTGAGATATAAAGCTTCCAACTACTTTCTTTATTAAATTGTTGCATCCCTAGTATCCCAGAGTGTGCTGTGTGAAAACTTAACCAAGTATAACTAGTTCAGAATGTGGCCACTCAATAGGCAGAAGGGCTTTTAGGCAAATTCAGCAAAAAGCCAAGGGCTCAGCAGTATATTCCAGAAAGGTGTTGTGTTTGCTATGACATGCCCAACAACAGTAAGTGCTTATAATGGGTTCGGAATGTTCTTCCCTGCACTACAAAGGAGTAAGATGCAAATGACCCACGGGGCATATTTCATCAGTCATCTCCTAGAGAGACAGAATGTTACTCAATCTTCTTTGAAGAAAAAACAAAAAAAGAAAAAAATTACAGAGAGAGAGAGAGAGAGAGAGAGAAAGGGACTCCAAACTTCCTTAAGACATTGGGTATTGGTACTGCTCATACTCCAATTTTTCTCTTTTCAGTTACTCCAATAAGTCCCACCTCTCCTCCCTCCAGTTTTGCTGGACAAGTTAAGTTTTCACATCATGACTCAAAATGGGGAAGAGGAACTTGGTCCATTTTCTCCATGTCTGGAGGAGCAGTAAGAGCCACAGTATTCAGAATCGTAGCCTCAGGGAGAGGAAGAATGGCCATAATCTACTGGCTAAATGAACTCTTAGCTGATAACTGAATCCTGAAAATGCCCCCTACCCATGATGTTTCAAAAGTCTCAGAGAGACAAAATCATGAGCCTAATTATTATTGATGTTGGTACTAATTAAAATGGGGAAGTATTGAGAAAGTACTACATTGATTAATAATAGAGGCTGTACACTGTCAAAGAGTTTTATAAATATTTAATAATGTATCCTAATATGGATGTGGATGAATTTTTCTTTGATACGACTCTACAGTGGTTCTTTTTGTTGCTGTTGTTTGTTTCCACATATAGGGCCCTATGTCATTCAAGAGATGATGTAAATTGACCAAGCTCACAGGGCCCTCAGAGTTTAAGGAAAAAAAAAAAAAAAAAAAAAAAAGACAGTACTTCTCTACTAAGAATCTGCCCAGCTCACATTTAACTTCTCGTGACTAGAAATAAGCTTTCTTTTACTTGAACTTTCGCAGGTTATTTAATTTGTACTCCTTCAAAGCGTACTAACCAGTGATAAGAAAGTTATTTATATGTTTTTTTTTTCTCTACTTGAACAGACAGACCATGTTGCAGCCACATTAATGTCCCAAATGGGACTTAATATAGTTTGGGGATTCTCAGTAAATGAGTGCTGAATGGAAACAGAAAAAAAAAAAAAATTAAAAAAGAAAAAAACACCACATTCTTTCCTCGGATATGGAAGTCAGAATCTAAATTTTAGGCAGTAAAACATAAAGTGATTCATATATTATATTGACTCAATTCCTCCAGTTCCTCTCCTCCCAGGATCCAGACCTTTAAAAGAGAAAACATGCTATTGTCTTGGCAACAGCTACAGGAGCATCTCTAAAAGGTGTTGTCAAAGCAGTGGAGAGAAGGGAATGAGCTTATGGAAAGAACAAGCGATGAGAGAGCAGTGAAAGGCACCAATCTTCAAAGGTATAGGAAGAGGAAGGGCACAGACAGCTTATGCTGCTCCTACCTGCAGGGCAGCCTCTGCCCAGGGTTAAGAAGCAAGCTGGTAGCAGCAAACAGAAACAAAATGGTGTATGTAAAATCACCTACATCCCCACCACCCCCTCCACCAACATACACACACTGAAAGTGAGGAAGGGGCAAAGATAAATAGCATTTTTACTCAGGTCCTTTAACCCTTTCTATCTCCATCCAACAACAACACATTAATAAGAAACAGTTGCATAAACAAAACCAAGTAAAACATGAGCCAACAAGATAATGTGCCAAACAGGGTAAGCTCTGGAAAATGAATGGGGGTATGGGTGCACTTTCACTTTCTTTCATGAACTTCTACAATGGATGATTAAAAAAAAAAGAAAAGTTTTATAACAAACATTTGAAGACAAAAAGCTCACTATAAATAGCATTTGGGAAACAAACTGCCTTAGTATCAAGAAAGATTATAAATGTGAGTTTTGTCTTCCAGGAATGCAAATAGCTTCCTCATTTCTGCCCCTCCCAGTTCTTGCTTAACTTCTTACACAGTCAGTTCAGACTTGTTCAGTTTGATACCTAAAGTGTGAGCGAGAAAGCATTCAAAATGCAAACATGAAGATTAATGGAAAATTTTCAAGCACTTCTATTTAAACAATGATTGCTACATGTCTTTTTGCCCTTCTGTGGCAGCTTTACTAGCAACCACTGAAGAATACTTATTTTCTTTATAATTAGATGTTCCACAAATGCAGTAAATGACACAAAGAGAGTATGTTTAGAGCTCTCATTTCTGGCTAATTGGTTAATATTATATTCAAATGCAACTTCTGGTATTACAACCATTCCAGGCCTAGAGTCTCCTGCACCTCCACTGAGGGTGGGGGCCTATTATGGTAATTTGTCTGAAACAGACTCATTGTTTTCAGGAGAGAATGGGTAAACTGCTCTACCATTACATCTCAAAATGCAAACAAGGAAGAACAAAGAATTAAGTACAAACTTAAAAAAAAATAACAAAGGCAACTGCCCGTTGATTATCAGAATTCATGAGTTTCTGGGCAAAGGGGGCCATGGAGTAGACTCTTAACATTAACCAAAGCTTGTCTCCTTTTATCATGTCAAGATGTAATCTTCCTATAGATGTAGTAAGGGAAAGGGGGCGGGGAAGGCATTGATAAACGGGTTTTGTGATTTGCATAGAAAAAAATGGCTGATAGCTTTCAATTTAAATATATATCAAAGTTTGATAAACTGAAGTAAATGCGGACAACTCTGCCAACACAACTAGATGTTAAATTTTTATAGCCTTTAACTTGAGTGCAAAGGGACTTCTGTGAAACTTTTAAAAGACAAGGGATAATATGCCAAAATAATTTATTCCTTACACATTTATTAATTGAAAGAGGCAACACTAGGTCCTATGGGGACAGGACATAGGAATTCAAACTTTTATTCTTTTCAAAGTTCTAGTATCTATGGTAGGCATAATAACTATAATCCAAGGTAGATATTAAATGCCATAAAAGAGGCAGAGCCATTTTCAGCTGTGTAGTACTTGATCTAAGACTTTCAAAACTGGAAAGATTTCAGAAGGTAGAGAGAAGAACCCGGCAGGAGTTAAACTGCATAACAAATATGTGGAGAAAGGACGATTTATGTAGAAAATGAGGGGACTGAAATTGCCCTGTTGGGTGAGAAACCTACAACTGCCAAGAAGTAGCAACAGAGACAATTTATGTAGAAAATGAGGGGACTGAAATTGCCCTGTTGGGTGAGAAACCTACAACTGCCAAGAAGTAGCAACAGAGACGAAGCCAGAAAGACAATGGAAGCAAATGATGCAAGTCTTAGGATGGCAACCAGGACACATTAATCATCGTTGCGCTCCAAATATAAAGCCTGTGGTCATAAGATGTGACCATTTGGAATCCCTTGACTTGATTTTGTTCCTTTCATCCTTCCAACTTTTCAGTTGGAAGGCAAAGGAGGTTGTATCCAAAAATAAGCATAATCTTCAAATGTGCCTGTGGTCAAAGCCTTAGCACCAACCACATGCGTTTAATCCAATGGCAAAATTATACAGTGGAAGAGGAAGCAACGTGCGTGCCGACGTGGAGGTGAGTTTAGTTCAACATGAGGTCCTGGTCTCAAAAATGCTCTCTTCTGAAAAGACTTCAAACCCCTGCTGCTGGTCTGAGATACCTTTGAGTAACAGTGGAGGAGACAAATAACAGAACTAAAAGGATGGAAGCATTATTGGCTTGAGTGATAATAAAAAAAAAAAAAAGAAACCTGAGTTCTCACGCTGATTTTCTCAGTAAATGATATTTGACATCTATGTGACCATTGGCAAAACCCTTCCTCACTCTTTCTCCCATCTGTAAACAAGGAATTTTGACTGGAAGATTCAGGGTATGGCTTTTAACTTTAATAATGTGACTTTTAAAATTTTATTTATTTATTTTTATTATTATACTTTATATTCTAGAGCACATATGCACAAGGTGCAGGTTTGTTGCATATGTATACATGTGCCGTGTTGGTGTGCTACACCCATTAACTCATCATTTACGTCAGGTATTTCTCCTAATGATATCCCTCCACCCTTTCCCCAACCCCCAACAGGCCCTGGTGTGTGATGCTCCCTACCCTGTGTCCGTGTGTTCTCAGTGTTCAGTTCCCACCTATGAGTGAGAACATGCGGTATTTGGTTTTCTGTCCTTGTGATAGTTTGCTCAGAATGATGGTTTCCAGCTTCATCCATGTCCCCACAAAGGACACAAACTCATCCTTTTTTATGGCTGCATAGTATTCCATGGTGTATATGTGCCACATTTTCCTAATCCAGTCTATCATTGATGGACATTTGGGTTGGTTCCAAGTCTTTGTTATTGTGAATAGTGCTGCAATAAACATACGTGTGCATGTGTCTTTATAGTAGCATGATTTATAATACTTTGGGTATATACCCAGTAATGGGATCACTGGGTCAAATGGCATTTCCAGTTCTAGATCCTTGAGGAATCGCCACACTGTCTTCCACAATGGTTGAACTCCCACCAACAGTGTAAAAGTGTTCCTATTTCTCCACATCCTCTCTAGCACCTGTTGTTTCCTGACTTTTTAATGATTGCCATTATAATTGGTGTGAGATGGTATCTCATCGTGGTTTTGATTTATGCGGCTTGCTCTGAGTAAATAAGACTCTCGATTACCAATCTCGGGGTGAACATGAAATTAAAAATGTCCTCTTCAGTGTCATGGTCCTCTTGTTTCTGTCCAGTCTCAAAAGGCTCCCCACTCACTTCCCTTCTCAATTTTCAGAAAATTAGATGTTCATGTGCTCCTTCTTTACTAGTCTATACATAAGTTTAAGATTTTGATGAGCTCGTGCTTGTCTTTGACAGGTCTCCTAAGATCTTACAAATAATGATCATTCAATAAATATTATTGAAGCGAAAAAATGATTAAAATGCCCATTTTCAAGTAATGTACAAGGTTATATTCACCAAAAAGGATTTCCAGGAAAATCCTGGAGACAATACAAACAATACACTTGATCTTAGCCAAAAAGCTGAGAAGCAATAAAGACGATGAACAGTAAGTAGCAAGGAAGATCACATACTGCTGCTCCTGATATTTTTTACTTTGGGGGTATTTCCTAGGAAATCTGCAGAAAAAGAATAAGTAATTGTCCCATGGAAAAGCAGCAAATGACTCAGTGATCTTACATGTCTGTGCCAGATTGTAATTCCTAGCTAAAGGCTTTATCCGCAGATTGATGCGTCAGAGAAGCCTGAGGAACTAACTTCCAATCTTGCCTCTTCTGCTCAAATACCTATTAAGAAGGAAGATTACATCTCGGCCGTTACAATGCCGCTGGAAATTATGGAATTAGAGTTTTCTGGCACTAAAAAATTACTTGTATGGAAGCAATTATACATACTGCACCTACAAATCTTCCAAATCTTTAATACCTGAAAAGTTACGTAGCTTCCAGAGAGTGATTTAGAACTTAGTGATGGTGTTTGATATAAACACCTCCCAACACCCACTTTGCATATCATATGGCGAGTGTAAACTAAATGATTTCCTATTGTACATTGTTCATGTCCAGGCATAAAATTATAAGAGCTTCAATCTTCAGAGTCAAGAAAAAAAAGCTAATTTAACACATCATCTTTAAGAATAAATGAGGTTACAAATCTACATTTGGAAGAACAGAATCTAGTCCATATGTACCAGATACCATTTTTTTTTTCAAACTTAAACTCCGGATTCCAAAATGTATACTCTCTCTATATACTGAGGTAACAGCTTGTCAGAGAAATGTGGCAAGCAACAGCAGGACTAGCACAGCAGATGGGTGGTATTTTTATACTGGCTTTTAAGTGATAATGTGAGTTTACATAGGGTCATCCTAAATATTGTTTAAGTGCATGGAATGACTCGAGTCACTGCCTAACCTTGAGTAGGCTGTTTTGCTTTCAGTTCTTGTCTTAATTTCCAACCATCAAGGCTTCATCAAGAGAAATCTCTTTTATTTGGAAAAAGGAGCTGCACAAATTTCTCAGAACCTCTCTTTTCAGATTCACATGTTTTACATTGCCATTAAAAACAATACGGAAGAAAAAAAAAAACTATAAAAACTTTCTCGTTAACACAGTGGACTAAATCAGTCTCAGTCAACAGGTCGCAAATGATATCTGTCCCAGGAGGGAAAACAAAAACACAAAAGATTAGCACACTAGATGGTGAGGTTGAGAATTCTAGGTTCTAATTTCAGCTCTTCTACTAAGTGGCTCCATAGCATTTCTAAGCCACAGTTCCCACATCTGGAAGATGGGCTTACCAATAACTACAGTACGGAGTTGCTGGGGTGGGAGGTGTCAAAACGGAATCTATGTAAAACTCCTACCAAAGACCTTTTTTTATTTTTTTTTTGAGACAGAGTCTCTCTCTGTTGCTCAGGCTGGAGTGCAGTGGCCAGATCTCAGCTCACTGCAAGCTCTGCCTCCTGGGTTCATGCCGTTCTCCTGCCTCAGTCTCCCGAGTAGCTGGGACTACAGGCACGCACCACCACGCCCGGCTAATTTTTTGTATTTTTAGTAGAGACGGGGTTTCACATGTTAGCCAGGATGGTCTCGATCTCCTGACCTCATGAGCCGCCTGCTTCAGCCTCCCAAAGTGCTGGGATTACAGGCGTGAGCCACGGTGCCCAGCCAACTCCTACCAAAGATTTTAGGACTCACATCCTTCCGGAAACCTTATGCCTGAGACTATTTCACTAAATGAACATGTCTTGATGACTTCTAATTCAGTTTCAAAAGATTCTATGGATTTTAAATGAATCCTATGTAATCAGAGCAAAGTTTTTGTTCGCAAATGAGAATTGTATAGCAACGTCAAAATCTTAAGAAAGTGATAATTTTTATCACTGTTTTACTCTGTGCAGAAAACAGTGATAAACGATAAAAAATAAAACACTATTATATAGCCACTATACAGTGGCTTCCTCTAACCTAAGGTTTCCCCAATGGGGATGGGTAGGTGGAAGACAGTAAGGCAGAAGTTTTAGGATTTCAGATGGTATTAGGTACTATTACCTTTGAAATTCTCTTCCTCTCTGCAGTTTAACACAACCAGAAATGTAAGCACCCAGAGGGCAGGAATTTTTATGATTGTGTTTACTGCTGACTGCCAGTGTGTGGACAAGGGATTGGCACCGGTAAGCATTCAAAAAGTATTTGATGAGTGACTGCTGAATAAATGATATAAATGATGGCCCCATGCAAGCATTTCCCTTTCCTTCTTCTCTGTTGAAAAATAATTGATATAAAGAAATCCATAAGGTATATTTTATTTCCCAAAGAAGATATACTGTTTTTAAAATTAAGCATCTTACCTAACTTTGCATAGCCAGAGAATTCCTGAGGCCAGATCCCACCCCAGACTTACAGTTTCTTATTCTTTCTACTAAGTTATACTGCCTTGATGAACCTTTTAAATCTAGAGGCATGGGTCTACTCCTGTGAACAAAGACAAGTCTGTGTGAATCTTTCTGGTCCTTCACCTTCCACACCGCTAAGGATGACATAATGAATGTAAGACCTGTAGAGCGTCACTGTCTAGAATAGATCAAGTCATAAGTTAGGAAACGGTGACGACTGAAGAGTTTCTGAGGTCTTTTGACCACAAATAGAACCACACAATTTTACTTGATAAGTTGTAAAATACTAGAGAAATATAAATAGTTTATAACATTACAATTCTTAGTTTACAAGCTCCTTGAGTCAGGACACTTATGTTATTCATCTACTCATGAATGAATTGGCCAGTCCTTGATATTAGTATCTGGCAAAGTTAGTATTCTGAAATTGAATGACTGGATAAATGAATAAGAATGACAAAATGTCAAAGGGATAAATATAAATGACTGCCTTTCTGAGTAAAACACTAATTGCAGAATTATAGGATGGATCATATCCTGCCACATAAGGCACAGGCTAAGATAAAATTATATACTAAATGCAAAATTTTCCTAAAATGCAAAATTTATGGTTCCTCACTTACTTCTTTAACAAAACTGATTGATATTACAAAGGAAAAGACAAGTTGGTCTCAAGACATGTGCTTTTAAAATTGTATTGAGGAACAAAAGAGTACGTTAGCTGCCCGGGCTAGGTGGCTCACGCCTGTAATCCCAACACTTTGGGAGGCCGAGGCAGGTGGATCACGAGGTCAGGAGTTTGAGACCAGCTTGTCCAACATGGTGAAACCCCATCTCTACTAAAAAATTAGCCGGGCGTGGTGGCGGTCGCCTGTAATCCCAGGTCCTCGGAGGCTGAGGCAGGAGAATTGCTTGAAACCAGAAGGCAGAGGTTGCAGTGAGCCGAGATTGCACCATTGCACTCCAGCCTGGGCAACAAGAGCAAAACTCGGTCTCAAAAAAAAAAAAAAAAAAAAAAAAAAAAAAGAAGGTAGCTATGTTTAGAGAGGAAATTACAATTTTCTAATAAAACAACTACTCAGACAAACATGTAGAAACTATGTTAAACAAAGTGATTTATGGACACCATTCTTTCCTTTTTCCTAATATTTCAGTTTTTAGATTTTGTGACAAATTTATATTTTCTGGAAATTAACGATATTTTGGGTGTTATGGAGTATTGAATGCCTGTAGTCCATTCAACATAGAAAAAGAGCACATACTTTACAAAAATATTTACCAACATTCAATTTCATTATAATGATAAGTCTAACAGGGAATAATGGCTACAAAATTTGAATTTGAGTAGAGCAAGAGAAAAGATAAAACAACACACCATCCTCAGAAGATGCGTAATCACACTCCATTTTTGTGCACTACAAATCTAGTCAGTGGCTCTCCAAAGATGTGCTCACTGAAGAAATGGATCCTTCTAGGGGTGTACTGCACTGGGTGTGTGGGGAAGATGCTACCAAAGTGTAAAGGCTGGAGACCTGGCGCGCTCAGGTCCTGCCACATACAGGTCATTCCCACACAGGGAGGAACTCTCTTGCTTTCAGTGCCAGTATCACCAGTAGAAAAACAACTGACTACACTCTAAGTTACTCCTCGTTTCCCCTAATTTTAGTCCCTCGTAATATTTTTATACCTAGCTCATGAAAAACCACTATTTGATCCAAAAAAATCAGTAATACAGAATATAGTACAGAAGATATGGGCAACCTCAAAATTATTTAAATATTTTGGCTTCACATAATTAGAAGATTGTGGCAATGGGTCCATGTGTCTCTTCTCTCTCTCACACACACATACACACACACACAAAGACACACAGACACACACACACACACACACACATACACATATATCCATCTTCCCCACCCATAGCTAAAGACAATACTCAGGAAAATGCTAAGGGTCAATATAATTTTTAAAAACAGTTTCTATCAGGCCACTGAGTAAATCAAAGTGTATACACAAGACTTGAACTTCACAGTTGTGCTAATAAAATGAGAAGTCTTTTGGTAGTCAAAGGAAGAGGTGAACTTGAAACACCATGTGTAACTTAATTTATTCAAACAAGGCTATGGAATATCTTCTAGGTTTTATGCATTTAGCAGCATACCAAAATGAATCTGTAAGAAACACATCTTCACAGAGCTTTCTCTCTAAGCGGAGTGCTAAGCCAAATCAATGAATAACATTAATATGAAGGAAAAGACTAAAACTTTCATTACAGATATACAATAAATGGTAATAGGATTTCAGAAAGAGGACAATCACTTTTGGCTCAAAGATCTGAAAAGGCTTAGAGGTGAGTTGGTACTTAAAACCAAAATGTTGCTCTACCCTCATTGCAGCTCTGTTCGATTATGACAAGTGACAATATGTGGTTTGTAATAGTTTCAGTGTGCGTATCAAGTGACATTTAACAGTATAAATTCTACACCAGGTGTCCCCAGGCCCCAGGCTATGGACTGACAGTGGTCCTTGGCCTGTTCCTAGCAGGTGAGTGGCAGGTGAGCCAGGATTACAGCTTGAGCTCTGCCTCCTGTCAGATCAATGGTGGTGGCATTAGATTCTCGTAGGAGTGCAAACCTTACTGTGAACTGTGGATGTAAGGGACCTAGTTTGCGCACTCCTTATGAGAATCTAATGCCTCATAATCTGGGGTGGAAGAGTTTCATGCTGAAGCCATCCCCTACCCCTCAATTCCGGGATCGTGGAAAAACTGTCTTTCAGAAAAGTGGTCATTGGTGCCAAAAAGGTTGGAGACCACTGCCTTACAAGGTCATTTGCCCAATTACAGTCCTGAAAAAATCCTTACTACAGCTTTTCTCATTGAGTCAGAAAGCGGTAACATAGTATGTGTTCTGAAAATATGCATAATATATCTCATATATGTACACACCGAATTTAGTAGCCACTCTACCTGTTGGAGTTTTAAGCAGCAATGTACTTGACACTCAATATGACAAAATGGGGAGTGGAGAAAAGAAAAGTAAAAACTTGTTTGAAAGAGTTTTATCTTTAATTTATCAGGTACCAGGAGATTTTGAAGGCAAAAATAAACCCTCCTGTGGAAACACTTCATTTACCTAACAGCTTGAGATCTTTGCTGTGGATTATCTTTTATGTGACACTCCCCCATCCCTTTCTTGAGTCTGGATATGCAATTAAGGGAAATACAAAGCTGTAAATGCCAGACACCACAAGGCCCTTTAATCAGATCCAAGATGTCTCACATGGAAAGACCACAAGACATCCACACATGTGTAGGTTACTGCACAGGCTCACATTCACACGGAGATGCCTTCCAATGATTTTAATCCCACCCCCTCACAGTTCATCATGCTTTTTTTTTTTCTCTCCACTTGTTTCTTCTTTCCCTTTGGACTTTGTAGTGTCTTCTGTTCTCTTTGATGACAGTTTGTCAATTAGATGCATTCCATTCAGTTCAGAAGTTCATTAAATTCAGATAACATACTATTCTTGCAAACTGACTGATGTTTATTAATGTAACATGTGACACAGGCGGTACAACAGAGAATTTGATGTTTTCTTCACATTACTCAAGACACCTAGAATAATGTATTGCATCTGCTATTCACTAAGGGGCTTTATAATATTATTTACATATTTAAAGATTTCTGGAGAGTCACATGCCTTTGAGAAATTCATGAATGTGCGCATTGCACAAAGATAAATTAGATATAGGCAATATGCTGATTCACATTTCTCTAAATAGCTTTAATTTTTGTGGCTGCTTTGCGAGGCGATGGAGAAGAAAAGGGGCAGGAGAGAGGAAATAAGAAGCTCTTTACGTAATTAAGCATTGGGTATTTAACAAGATGTTGGAACTATTAATAGCTACCATAAAGTCAACCTTTAAATTTAAACAGTAAGTATAAGTCCAAAGTATTTTCCTCTATTTGTTATCTCATTAAACTGGTTTTTCTCCTCTGCCTTTCTAAAGAATAAAAACAAACAGAAATGAAACAAATTTTATCAGGCCACAGTCACTCACAGAACCTCACCAGCAGGAAAGATTTCCAAAGGCATGCAATGAAAGAGCTGAGATGCAGGAGAGTCCATGGTAACTATGGGCCCTCTGACTCTCCCAAATCTTAGTAACTGTTTGTGCCAGTTGAGCCCATTACGATAAAGATAGTTTGAAGCAGCCCAGTGATGCTGTATCACTTCAGGATAAATAAGGCTAGCAAGTTTAATTCAAGAAACATTACTCAAATGAATATTACCTGCTGAGCACCTTAGATTCTATGAGATGATTCTTTTCCCCTTAGGGAGTTTCCAGTTTAGGAAAAAATAAAGCACTATGTCTGCATAAGTGAGAGAAAGTTTTAAAATATTTTTATTGTTTCACATAAGGACAGGATTGAGCCAACATTTCTTCTCCCTTCTTTTCCTTTCTCTTCTCTTTCGGTCACACTAATAGCAGATGTTGAAACGTTCACATGTTTGGTGCAAGTGCACTGCAATAATAGTCAAAAGCTTTACTTAAGAGTGCAAAAAAAAATTAAGCACTAAGTAAACATCAGAATATTCCTGTTATACCCCCAAGTCTGCTGCCTATTAAATGAATGAAAGAAAAATGAGTTAGGAGTTCTCCAAGATAAATCAGCTTCCCTCAAGTTAGTTGCTTAAGTCTATTTGAAGACATGCTATAGATGAGGCAGGGTGCATGTGAAAAATGTATCTTTGTCAAGCGTTCATGAGAAGACAAGCCATAGAGTGGGAGAAAGTATTTGCAAACAACACATTTGAGAAAAGACTATTATGATTGAAAATATTCAAAGAACCCTCAAAACTTACTAAGAAAAACAGCCATTAAAAATGGGCAAAAGACCTGAACAGACACCCCACCAAAGAAGATATACAGATGGCAAATAAGCAAAGAAGCCTGCTACCATAGGCAAAATCCAAAAGTCTGACAACACTGATACTGACAATAAAATTCTGGCCACAATGCTGTAGCAACAGGCACATGCCTTCACTGCAGGTGGGACTGAAAAATGGTACAGCTACTTTGGAAGACAGTTTGGCAGTTTTTTACAAAACTAAACATACTCTTACCATACGATCCGGCAATCACATTCCTTGGTATTTACCCAAATGAGTTGAAAATATATGTCTACAAAGAAACCAGCACATGGATGTTTATAGCAACTTTATTCATAATTGCCCAAAACTTGGAAACAACTAAGATGTCCTTTAGTAGGTGAATGGATAAATAAACTGTGGACATCTATATAAAAAAATATTATCCAGCATTAGAAAGAAATGAGCTATCAAGCCATGAAAAGACATGGATGAATCTTGAATGTATATTATTCAATAAAATGGCAATATGGAAAGGCTGCATATTGTAGGATTCCAACTATAAAACATTCTGATAAGGCACAACTATGAAGTCAGTAAAAATTTCAGGGGTTACCAGGGGTTGGGGGAGAAAGTAATGAATGGGCAGAGCAAAAATAATTTTTAGGGGCAGTGAAAGTATTCCGTATGATTCTATGATGGGAAATAAATGTTACATATTCATCAAAGCCCATAAAATTTACAACCCCAAGAGTGAATCCTAATGTAAACTATGGACTTTGGGTGATAATGATGTGATAATGTAGGTTTATCAATTGTAACAAATGTGCCACTCTGGTGGGAGATGTTGATAGTGGGAAAGAATATGCATTTGTGGGATTTGTGTGGATAGGGGGTATATGGGAACTTGCTTGTATTTTCTGCTCAGTTTTACTGTGAACTTTGCTTTTAAAAGTAAAAAGCCTATTTAAAACACACACACACATACACATACACACTCACAGATCTTTGGAAAACCATTTCACACTAGAGATGACAAGAAGTCCTATGATGCTTACTACTGGAGCCTAAAATAGTTGAAAGAGAAGTTTAAGACAGAAATAATGAATTTGATTCTTGGTTCTGATTTTAACTAGCTATTTAACAATCCCTCTAAACATTAATTTGTACATGCATCTAATGGGAACAAATATCTACCCGAAAGGAGTTTTGTCACCATGAGAATAACGTAATGAACACACAAATATTACACACACTTTAAAGCTTGCACACATTATCGAATGTTTTTGCTTTTAGATACTTTAAAGCACCTTCTGCAAAGAACTGGCTCCCCAAATCTTAGGTTTTATGTTTGCATATGCCAACATTGAACAATATCATGCTGTTGCAATTATTGTAGATAAACAAAATTGGGAAAGGAGTCACACTCCTGTGACTGGTGGCCTTAGGACCATTTTCACACATCAGGAGAACCAAGGCAAAAGTAAGGAGAGAATGTAAAAAGCAAACCTATGAGAAATACATATAACAAATACATGTAAAACAAAAAAGCAAATAAGAATGTCAAACTAAAAAACAAATATGTGAGCTGTGCTTTGTGCCATTCCACTCATTTTATTCTCTCGTGTTTATGCTTTAAAGGAACTAACCAATGTAGTCCAGAATAAGCTCACTCCTGTTACATGTAAAGTGAAAACCATTTGGATAACAGACAAAGAATTAGGCGGGGGATGGATTGGGAGCAATAACAATTAAAGGCAGAGGCCATATAGATTGCAAAATAGTTTCTTTCCTATTCTTAAATTGTGTGTGTCTGTGTGTGTGTGTGTGTGTGTGCGCGCGCGCATGTGCACCTATAGGATCTGACCTCACAAGGAGAATCAGTAAAATAAAATGAAAATAGAATAAGCTAATCAAATACTCCTATGTACAATGGGTTCCATGAGAGAAGGCTGATAGCAAGATCCCTTGCCAAGCTGTGAGACAGAGCAAGGATTTGTAGCAATCCGTGGGGAGTTAGGAGCAAGTCTCTGGCTGCACTTCTGTGCTGTAGTGGATCCCATCCCAAGTTACCAACTTGCCTGCTTGCCTGTCAGACTCTCATTTTTTATAAATCTAACTTGGAAAACAATCGAAGACACATTTGTTGAATAAATACATTCCGAACATATATTAAAGGCCACCCTGGATTCCTTTGTTAGCAGCTAGTGAATTACACAGATAACTATGTTTGCCGGCTTACTTGATGGTTACATAAAAATAGTTCCAAGGTGAGAATGACTAATCCTACTTTATAGATCCAAACAGAGGTTCTGATAAAAGATGTAACATGTAAGTAACGACTGCCTTGATAGAAAGCAACTGAGTCTAGGTCTCCTGACTTTGAGAATCATGTTCCAGCTACTGTATAATATTCTATTCACCTCTGCTCAATAATCATTAGGTCCCAGGGACACAGAGAAATATATCATACATAAACAGTCATCTAATGCTGAAGAAAAATTATCTCTGATACCTAACAGGTTATTTTATACCATAAAGAATGCATCAAGATGCACTATTATTTGTTAACACTTACTAAGCATCTAGACTATATCTGGAAACATAAAGTTGAGATGCGGGGGAGGCTGCCAGCTCTGTGGTCACTAAGAGCACCTTGTGTTTCCTGAAAGACATTAAAAATCTTCAAATCACTCCATCATTATTTCATTAAATCCATTCTTGCAGCTTTTAAACCGAAGTGTTGTGTGGAAATGGGGCTCTGGAGGATCATCAAGAAACTCTTTTGGCTCAAAGGCAAATATAATCAACCTAGAACAGCAGGTCAGCAGGTCAGTAATGAAGCTGGCCAAAGGACCAGATTGTCATACCTTCTGGAACACTGCAAGGACTTGAAGATAATGTTCAGTGAAAGTCCCTTTTCTCAATTTTGGAGGGAGATGGGTAAATCCTCCCCAGAGTTGGAAGCTCTAAACAGTCAAACATTTATATGGATGGCATATCTGTGTCTTTTGTGTTATTAATCCACAGATAATGTCTAAGATTTATGCCTCCAAAGATAGAAATGCTTTTCTGTTTCAGACATGAAGCTGTGCAAATGCCAGGAAGAAGCAGCCAAGAGTGTCTTCCATGAAGCAGGTCTGAGAGAGTGGAGAGAGGAGAAGCACGGAAGGGATATCATTTGTTTTAGACTCACTAGGCCTATTAGTTTGTTAAGCCAGTCGCATGTATTAGTTTAATTAAAAATAACTTCAGTTGGGAGGCCAAGGTGGGCAGATCGCCTGAGGTCAGGAGCTCGAGACCAGCCTGGCCAACATGCCGAAACTCCGTCTCTACTAAAAATACAAACAATTATCTGGGTGTGGTGGCAGGCGCCTGTAATTCCCTCTACTTAGGAGGCTGAGGCAGGCAGAATCACTTGAACCCGGGAGGCAGAGGTTGCAGTGAGCTCAGATCATGCTGTTGCACTCCAGCCTGGGCAACAGAGTGAGACTCCATCTCAGAAACAAAATAAAACAAAATAAAATAAAAAAAAACTTCAGAAATATGGAATACTTCTTCAAATGTTTCAATAACAAGAATACTGGTTACTCATTCATCATTGTCACTGTGTTGATCGATAAACAAATATGTCAAGTAACCCCAACACAGTCACAAAGTTCTAAGGTTAATAGGAATATTAAGATAACACATATCTGAGCTGCACCATTATGTATTTTTATGTGTTACTTTTCAGTTTACAGTACCTACTCTCATAATGCTGTAAGAGAGGACCAATGCTATAAGAGTACTACAAGCATGCGTATTTACAAA
Organism: Rhinopithecus roxellana; assembly: GCF_007565055.1. Taxonomy (NCBI): domain Eukaryota; kingdom Metazoa; phylum Chordata; class Mammalia; order Primates; family Cercopithecidae; genus Rhinopithecus; species Rhinopithecus roxellana. The sequence continues at coordinate 154,558,740 of NC_044549.1, forward strand.
TGGCAGAATCTGTGACAGTATTATCATAGAAGTGGTATTTTTGAGCTTAGCCAACTTATATATTTATTAAAGGCATTCTCTATAGAGAAACAATTGTATTAAAAGCAGAGGGATGAATGTAACAGGTTAGTGTGCTTGGAGACTAGCTCTTTGTTTGGGTTGGACAAACTATGGATATCATGAAGAAATATTGGGTAAAAAGACTAGAAAGGCTAAGAAAAAAAGGCCCATAGATATCAGGCTCCGGAGTACAGACCTAATCCCATAGTCATGGGAAGCTAGTCAAAGATAAACTCATGAGTAGCAAACTGACAAAACCAAAACAAAAAGAGCATATCAAATATGCAGAATCCACTGGTAATGCTAAATTTATACCAGCCTGTGATCAATGATTTATAATGTCAAGGAAAGCCAAGTATAGCAAATAACATAAGGACAAAAATTTTGAAATTAAAGTTGTAATGACAGTCACACAATTCTTTGCCTTTTTAAATACATTTTTTATCTATATCAAAATGAAACAACTGTAGTAAACGTCTTGAACTATCTGCTTTTGGATATATATATACACACACCTTGACAGCTCTTGAAAACTTACACATCACTACAGTATTACAAAGGATGTGCATGCTGGAGGGGAAAGAGGAAAAAAATAATTGAATTCAGATATAGTCTCCTTAGACAACTTAAAACCCCTAAACGATTCAGCAATTAATAAAATACCTAAAGGCCAGCAAAATGTTCCATAGAAATGGGCCAACATGGACTCTATTTAGAAAGCCCTGTGAGAAAGTAGGGATCAAATATTATCTTCAAAGGAGGTAACAGAATATCCTTTTCAAGAGCTATTGAATGAGTGGTTAGCTAGAAGTGGTATCAAGGTAGTAGAAAGAACAAGAGATACTGGAAAACTTGAATTCTCACTTCATAATTTACTAGTCCTGTGATTGTGAGCTGGTCCCTTCTCTAATCCTGTTTCCTCATCTATTTCACAGAGCTATTGTGCAGCCCTTAGTGGCGTGCTGTACAATGCCAATGCTAGGTATTATTCACTATTATTTCTTCAAGCCAGGAGGCTTCACAGAACCTGCATTGCAAATGGAGGAAATGAGTGTGATTTGTTTACAATCACAAATCCAGTCAGTGGGAAAGTCATGTTAAGAGCAAGAGCTCCCAAATCCCTCCAGATTTAACCACCAGGAAATGGGTCACCTGGCAGTAGTACAAGAAGGACACTGTCTGATGTGATTTGCTACAATTTGGCAAAAACAGAAGCTTAGCCACAAGGCCTTGGCAGGTGAGCAATAAGGTTGTTGCTGGTTTTTTCCAACACTTTGTTTTTAAATGTAATTGTTTGTTTGCTTTTTTTGAGTCTACACAATCTGTTCTTTGATTTGGGATCTCAAACAGTTTGCGATTGCTTCACGGTTTTGAAGATCAACTTTAAGAAATGAAACCAACTTGCTGTCACAGGCTGTGAGCTTGAAGGCAGCCAATATTTGCAGGCAGAGCATGTCGAAGGAGGCACTCAGGTTTGTCTTCAGGACCCTTCCTTTGAGGCCTGGCAGCACCTGGGAGTGCCTGGGCACAGGCCTTCTTTCTAAAATCAAAATTTGTTTTGGAGACTGAGTTTTGCTCTTGTTGCCCAGGCTGGAGTGGAATGGCGCGATCTTGGCTCACTGCAACTTCTGTCTCCCGGGTTCAAGCAATTCTCCTGCCTCAGCCTCCTGAGTAGCTGGGATTACAGGCATACGCCACTATGTCCCACTAAATTTTTTGCATTATTAGTAGAGACGGGGTTTCGCCATGTTGGCCAGGCTGGTCTTGAACTCCTGACCTCATGTGATCCACCCACCTCGGCCTCCCAAAGTGCTGGGATTACAGTTGTGAGCCATCGCACCCAGCCCAAAGCGCTTTTTAAATGTGAGATTAGCACCGCTTGCACTTTGTATAAGGAAGCACTGAAGTCACTCGTAAGAGCTGCATATGGTAGGTTTTCACTGAAAAGTTCAAAACGGTATCAGGATTATTTAATTTAAATAAACTTGCATATAGACCAATTCTCTCTACTCTGTAGTGGATTTCTAGTAGATATCCTCCTCGATCCTTGGAGAAGAACTCATTGAACTTCTGAAATTTAAGAAAACTTAAGGTTGGGAACAACCGCCATGGTGATCTATTCAATTCACAGATCTGCCTCAGTTGTTGACTAAATCCCCACTGTAATGTTCCAGCCTCCCCAGGGGTGATAATCACACTATCTTCAAAATAAAATAGTCATTGAGATAATCCATGCTTCTTCCATGCATCTTCTACCCAGCATCATTATACAGTGATATTGAGTAAGCAATCTCCCTAATTCTGTCTGCCAATTTTATCTTAATCTGTTTCTAAAATCTGCCTTATGCTGTGTGTCTTTCCTTGAAGTGAACAGGACAATTCTTTTTTTTCTGATGTCCTTTCCCTCATCTTGACCCTGATCCCACTTATTGATCAAACTCTGGGCTCTTTTCTACATCTGCCAGAAATGGAAGCTTCTCTTCTGGGCACTTTCTTCTTTTCTAGTTAATGGAAGAACAGGGGCCTACTTTAGACGCATATCAAAGTTCAGGTGACTAGAACCTGCAAACAGATCAGTTGAGGCTAAAGGAAGAGACAATATCCTGCCCTTTATTGCAAAACAAAACATGAGCCTAAAGAACAGTTCATTTTGTATCTTCTGTTCATAGTTGACTTCTCTATGATATATATGTATTCACCTAATGAAAAGCTGGTGCCATTTTATTTCATGCACATATTACATATACATTTGTTCCATATAAATTATTTAATTTATGCAATTTTCCTTTCTAAAGGATGCTGGTTGAACGCCATCAAAGTCCTGGACTACAATATTCTATCGGTATTATTATGATTAGGATTGTTTCCTTCCTGCTGGGTATAACCAAATTGAAGCTATCTTCCTAATTCCTGACTCACTAAAGACACTGCAGGTTGGAGTCCTCTGAAATGTGTTTGTGAAAGGATTCTTACACTTGCAGATGCACAATCTGCAATCTCTACTTATAGAGGAGGAGACTGGGTAAGTTACCTGGGGCCACACAGAAACTCAGCAGGATGTAGAAATATTGACAGACTTCAACATTTTGCTGAGTGCAGTGCTTAAGCATCAGTTACTTGGAGAAAATTGTGGAAAATTGCTCCATTTGGTATTGTCATTGCTTTGTGGAGATATGTGGAGTATATGTGTGTTCACACACACACACACACACACACACACACGCAACACAGAGATAAATAATTGTCTGCATTTTAAGGGCTTTGTTGATTTTCACCCTACAGTATCTAAGAACCTTGAAGTGAAATGTGGCTAAATTCGTATGATGCACCATTTTTAAGGCATTCTAACACTGACAGATTGAACTTCCAGAATGTTCTACCTCCCTGTCTACTTATGTTATTTCCTCTGTCAGGAATGTCCCCTTCTTAACACTCCTTTCCCTGAGGTCACTGATTGTCCAAGCTCAGTTGGCCAGATCCAATCAACACCATTTTCCTTCTGAACCTCCTCTTAATTCCTAAAGAACATCGTTTCTCTTCATGTTACTTAATTTTCTTTTGTGTACTCGTGCAAATCAATTGGATTTCCCTTTGTATAAACCACAGTACTATAAACCACAGCACTTTTCCTAGCTTCACATAATGATGAGGTCCTCAGGAAATCTTTGTGACTTCTATTTCCTAAGTATAAAATAAGGGTCATGGGCATTTTATAAAGCACACAAGAAAATCCATTCACTGAGACTAAGCTCACAGGGGACAAGGGATGCTGGCTTGATAATCCTTTACCCCATTCTACCACCAAGCAATGGCAGTGGTGGCAAATCACTAATTGAGCTTTAGCTAACAAGCCTGAGAACAGATACAATAGCATAACCAATTAAAGATTTGTCAGTTTTGCATCTAAGACTCATAAGCAGATCCTAACCAATCTACTGATCAGAGATTCTAATTTCTTATTTAATAAACAAAGAAATAAAAATATCAAAATACAAAGAAACAAAAACCAAGAAGGAAAACGAATTTACCTCATAAACTTAGTAACTGAAGGCTGTATATGATGTTGACTGGTTACACTGGGGTGGGTGAGTTAGACATGCCTATGAATGCAAACCCAAAAAGACTGTGCATTTAGTAAAAAATACTTTTGCAGACTTTCAATTATCTTTCACAGCCAGTCTCCTACTCCAAACTGGACCATCTCTTATATGTGGATGACTTCAGTCCAATAATTTCTTTGTAACTCATCTGTTTAGAACTCAGGAATTCATTCTCTCAGTAAAAAAACAGTGCTATAATTGCGTGTTAGGTTCACAGGCTAATCCAAAATTTCTATTAAACCTATAATTATGTTAACCATATTTTCTGAACCCAAAATAGAAACATGGTATGACAAGTTCAAGTACAAAAGAAAAGTAATAACAAAAACTTACACAGTCAGAAAGTTACCATGTGCTCATTTAATCCTTACAACAGCTCAATGAGGGAAGTCCTGTGACATCCCCTTTCAGTAGATGATGCTCGGGGAGATTAGGAGAAGGTGCTCAACATCCAGAGCTTATAATTGAAGCAGTAAGATCAGAATCTTCATAGTCTGATTCCAGAGCCCATCTCTTAACCTCCATGCTTTATTATTTTTTTGCTAAAAGAACATGTAGTGAAAGTTTCAACCTATTGTCTCAAGATCACTCTTGTTGAGGCAAGAACTGGCAGTCGAATCAGTCTCTGCTCCAGCTGCCTGAGGAAAAGACACACACTTCCAAACCAGCATTAGAGGTTCCACGACCCAAGACAGAAAGCTGAGGCGTGAGGAGCTTAGACATTTGGGGGTAGGGATCTGGAAAGAAGACTGAGCACATAAATATAGAAGTAGCTCCTAGACAAGATGTGGTAAGAGGAGTGAGCATAAGGGATAGAGACCTATGGTTACCAGCACTGTGAGTAATAGGACCTGGTAAATGGTGGGACTTGGGATACCTCTTTTCTCAAACACTAGGGGATGTTTAATTATTATCCCTTAAAAGGCTTCATCAAGGCAGTTAAATGACTTGTTCAAGGTTTCACTGCTTATAAACGGTAAAACTTACCTGACCCCACTTCTGACTCTGAAGCCCCAGGGCTGTCCCCTTAAGTCAAACTTTCTGGCCTAAGTCTACAGATATTCCCCAGAATTTAGAATTGATCTGAAATGCAAGGGAAAAGGGTCTTTTGCATTCTACAGAATCCGTTCTGTTTTGCATTCTACAGAATCTGTTGTATAGAATCTGTTTAATTGAACAGATTGTCCTCCCTCTGGCCAAAATTCCACCTGAGAAGGAGAAAACCATGTGATGAAGAAACCCAACTGGTGACAGAGGGTCTATAGGCTGGTATCAGAAACAAGGAAAGAAAATGAGGACAGAAAATAGACAAACCTCTAAGGAAAGTTGAAAGTAAGGGAGCCCTGTGACAATCTAATAAGAAGGACCATATGCATGTTCGGGGAAAGCATATGAAGTCCAGATCACTATTACTTCCACTGGCAGCATGCTCAATAATGTCAGGGGCAAAAACAATTTCTTGGCAATGTCTGGAAAAAGGCAGGTTGCTCCAGTGCAGGAAAATTCAAAGACCCTTTTCTCTTGCATTTCAGATCAATTGGAAATTATGGGGAACATCTGTAGACTTAGGCCAGAAAGTTTGATTTAAGGGGACAATCCTGTGGCTGTAGAGTCAGGGGTAGGGCCAGGTAAGTTTTACCATTTATAAGCAGTGAAACCCTGAAAAAGTCATTTAACTGCCTTGATGAAGCCTTTTAAGAAATAATAATAAAATGGAGATAATGAGTACAACCAACCTCTGTTATAAAGACCAAAAAGATAATGGATAATACTTTAGAAACGGTGGTGCCATTATTAACACACTGATCAGGTTTGGCTGTGTCCTCATTCAAATCTCATCTTTAATTCCCACGTGTTGTGGGAAGGACTTGGTGGGAGGTAATTGAATCATGGGAGCAGGCCTTTCCTGTGCTGCTCTCGTGATAGTGAATAAGTCTCATGAGATCCAATGGTTTTGAAAACGGGAGTTTTCCTGCACAAGCTCTCTTCTCTTGTCTGCTGCCATGTGAAGACGTGCTTTTCACCTTCTGCCATGACTGTGAGGCCTCCCCAGTCATGGGGAACCTAAGTCCATTAAACCTTCCTTATTTTGTAAATTGCCCAGTCTCAGGTATGTCTTTCCAATAAAACTTTATTTACAAACACAGTGGTGCGCTGGATTTTGCCTATGGATTATAGTTTGCTGGACTTTTTTTCTGGACATATAATACAAGTCCCTTTGTTCTCTATTTCCAAGTGTGAAAACGGACTAATACACACAACAAACTATTTCAAGATAGAATTGAACCTTCTAGAAATAAAATGTTTGTTTCTATCCTTGACCATCTATCATGGTTTCATGCTTTCAAACATAGTTTAAGTTTGTACTCTTTTATGGTATCTTTCCATAATTCCAAAAAGCCAGGCCATCTCTACTCTCCAACTCTTCTCTGCCTCATTATCTTATCTCATATACAGCATGAGTTACACGAAGGAGTATTTGCTACCTTGTATGTCCATCTCCACTAACAGACTAAGGGTTCCTGGAAGGCAGACTGCATCATATATGTCTGAATATTCCAGCATATGGCAGAAATTCCTGAAGCATACAATATCCTCAGAACAAACTGGTTCAAGTTGAAAGGGAATTTTTCTATAATCTAGCCCAGTTTTTTTTTTTTTCTTTTTAATTGTCCTATATCATTGACTGAAAGTTTCAAAACTGTATGTTGTATAAATTTAAAAATATGATTAGGGCCATTAATTTTTTTTCTTCTCTTTCAGTTTCACTTTTATAGAGTGACAAGCCTTTTCAATAAAGAGATGGTAAATATTGCAAAGTTTGTGGGTCATTTGGTTTCTCAAAACTATTCAATGCTACCAAGTAGACAGAAATCAGATATAGACAACACATAAGCAAATGGGCATGAATGAATTCCAGTAAAACTTCATTTACAAACACAGTGGTGCACTGGATTTTGCCTATGGATTATAGTTTGCTGGACTTTTTTTCTGGACATACAATATAAGTCCCTTTTTTTTCTATTTCCAAGTCACTCAGATAATGTGAAATCCTAATAATCAAATGCCCTGTTGCTCTGCCAACCAATTTTAAATTGCAACTCCATGCTTAATATTTGTGAAAATCCTTGGGCAATCTGATTTTTCATCTCTCACCTTCTGACAGCACTTGGTATAGGTCCATTAGAATGCAACCAACAAGGACAGAAGTAGCAGAAAAAACAAGCAGCGGAGCAAATGTCCACAACCCTTGACCCTGATGGGCACAAGCAGGGGTCTAATTGCATAGAAAAGAGGTTTAGAAACAATGTCTCATGATATCAGAAGATGATACGTCCCTGCTTTATGCTAGCACATCATCTGATACAGAATAAATGCACAGTAAATCAGGGAATAAATGAGGAGCACAAGGGATTCTGGCTCACAAAAAAAAAAAAAAAAAAATCATTTTCAGCATGGACTGCCTGAGTTTATGATAATACTGACATCGCCTCCAAGAAATTCTCCCTGCTTTTTTTCTTTAACCCATCTATGGAGTGATAACATTTTCTCAGCTGTTTTTGTCTCTATAATTAAATTAGATATTGGTGCCTAATCGAATTCTGTAGTAACGATATAGCAAAATGCTTGTCATATAGAGGGCATAACAGTTTGTAGAATGAATGGATGGATGGATGGATGCAAAGCACCAGACGGACTGTGTTTCAAGTGAGAAAGCTATCCTAATCTGAAACACACCATTAGGTAGGAACTCAGGACAGACAAATGGATAGATAGATAGATAGCTGTAGCTGTAAATATTAAATAATAATAGAGACATAGAAACAGGACAAGGTGGAAGCTTAATAATTATTACCTACAACGGAGGCAAATTCCCTCAGGAAGATTTTACCTAAGCCTTCTATATGCTTCTTGGTACCTTGTTCCGTATGACATTTAGCTTAGGAAGTTGGCATTAGTTATTTCCGCATCTGTCTCCATTTCTTAATCATGAGACTCTTGAAGACAGGATCATAGTTGACTCAGGAATTATAGTTGTTTCATCTCTCTCTCTCTGTCTCAGACCCCAATGCATTTCTTCTATGACTCACTGAAAGGCTTTATATAATAATAATACAAAAAAACCCTTCACAGCTATTTGAAGAATAAAGGATTTTGGATGCCTGGCAAAAGAATGTAGGTGCTATCACTTCAGGATCACCAAGATGGTATTTCTCTAGCTGAAAGTTTCACCTGCGGTTATCACTTCCCACAGGGAAAGGGACTGGGTTTCACTGCAGGAGCTCTGAGTTCTATTGTGGTTAAGTCCAGTCCCCTTTGGTGAGGCTGAGATGAGGACTAGTCTGGATACAACTCCTGAAACTAAAGGCGTATTAAATCGCAGTGATGTTTATCTGTCATCCAAAACCAGGAGGCCACTCTGGCAAATCATCCTAACCTCTTTGTCCAAGGATATACTTTTCTTTGGCTTGAGTATTTACAGTGTAACCATAATCCTAGTTAAGCATCATCCCTTACCTGTAAATGCTACTGTCAGAGCATGACACACTGGAAACTTAAAGCTATTTTAAATGTAGAGCTTTGAGAAATAAAAAAACTAATTAGTTTCTCACTATCAATTTTTTTTTTGCATTTGAAATTTCCTTTGTTGAGTTTACTTAAAATATGGAATATCCTTTGTGAAAATAGAACATTCCTGCTATTAAACTGAAAATGACAATGACGATAGCACTTTGACAAGATAACACAGTGATAAAAACATTTTGTAGCAAACACTTCATATGCCAGAATTAGAATCAAGCAAACACTCTTTTCCCTTCCTGAAGCATTACAGAAAAGAGGAAAAACCTTTTTAGAGAGGAAGAAAAAATATTTTTTGACATGTGCATCTTAGCTTGGTTACAAGAGCTAAGAAACCAATACAACCTAGCAACATGCTGGCCCAAAACTGGCCAACAATAAAATAGAAAGGGGAAAAAATAAACCTCCAGTGCCAGATCCATCTCAAGTGGAAATTTTCTTGGTGCTTGAGCACCAGAGTCATCATTAAACTATGGAGAAATTCCCCAGCCTCAGAAATACTGGAAAAAAATACCCAAATGAGGGTACTATTTATTTAAAATAAGGGTACCACACTGAAAGTGATTCAAGAAGTATGAAGGCTAGAGAGAGCAAACGAAGGAATGAATGAAGGAGAGACCAATAGGACAGAGACAGGGATCTGATCTTACTGCAGTGTACCAAAGATGATATCTGGGTGTCTGGATATACATGAACAGCTCGTGGTTCCCCACCAGTCCTTCTTGATGAGTATTCATTATCTGAAATGGAAACCTCATAAGCCAGTTATGAGCACTAAGCAGGATCAAACTTCCCATCCCGATTGGGCATTATGCAAACCTCCATGAGCTCAGTGGATTCCCAGGGCCTAAGGTCTTCATCTATGGAGTGGGAATAAGGCAGGATCCTTTGGGAGCCTTTGCTGGTGGTGAAAAGAATTCACCATCCCTATGCAGCCTGTAAAGACTGTAGAATCACACGATGGCTCATTTTTTCTAAGTAATACTTAGATAAAGTTTAATCAAAAGTCAACTACATCATGTGCTCAAGTCAACTATAATGCAGAGCACCAACTTATTCATGGAACATCAGGAAGGTTCAATTAAAATTTTCCTATTTATATAGTGTTCTATTGTCCAAAAAGTACTTTTTTTTTTTTTTTTTTTTTTTTGAGATGAAGTCTTGCTCTGTCACCCAGGCTGGAATGCAGTGGCGCGATCTTGGCTCACTGCAAGCTCCAACTCCCAGGTTCACACCATCCTCCTGCCTCAGCCTCCCGAGTATCTGGGGCCACAGGCACCCGCCACCATGCCCGGCTAATTTTTTGTATTTTCAGTAGAGATGGGGTTTCACCGTGTTAGCCAGGATGGTCTCGATCTCCTGACCTCGTGATCTGCCCACCTCGGCCTCCCAAAGTGCTGGGATTAGAGACGTGAGCCACCGCGCCCGGCCCAAAAAGTTCTTTTTCACTGAGTCTCATGTTTGAAACTCACAACAAGCAGAGTGAAAAAGGTCTAATGACTATTCCAGATTTACAAGTGAAAACATTGAGGTTTAGTAAGACCAAATGATTTAACTGAAGACCCATCTTTGACCACAGGCCTTATGTGCTGACCACATCCCATAGCTTTTTTCATCCAGTCTTCCCTCACCTTTAATTATGAAAGAGGAACACTTTTTGAGAAAAATATGCTAAAGTCGCCAAGATAGAGCAGAGAAGGATCAGGTCAGGACAGCTGTGATATATTACGGAAATGACCGGCAGTGACTCTTCTTGAAAGAACGTGTTTGAGGTAAGCTCAGGTGCTCAGATGCTCTCTCTTAAACCCATGCAGACAGGGTGGAGGTGATGCTTGTTCTGGGGTCCCCATAATAACCAGGACTAATGTGAATGCACTCACTGTCTCACATCCACACCTCCTTTGTTGTCTCTTGAAGGTATACAAAGGGGACCATAAGGAATGGCAGGGAAAGCTTTCTTAACCTTGGAAAGGCATTAGTACCAGCTGTGTCCTGAGGTATAAACACGCTAAGTCAAACAAAACCCAAGAGAGAGCAAGAGAAAAGGAACAAGTGAATCAAGTCTTCTGTTTATAGTCCTTGCAGGCAAATATATTTTTTTTAACTAATGAAAGATCCATTCATGAAACCCTATCTCCCAATTAAGCGGGCACTTTCCATCAGGCACTGCAGCAGATGCTCTTTACTGGATCAAGCCAGGTCCCCTGATACAGTGAGCCCTGTGTGAGGACCACAGCTGGCATCTCACAGTCAGCAGTGTCATGCACAGGGTGGACCCAGGTCGGGGCTGGATGGTGGGAAATGTAACGTGTTCACCTCCACTCTCTTCTGCAAGTGAGCTTACACAGGGAAATCTGGAGTAGAAGTGAACAGTTCAAAACAGGGGTTCCAATCGTTAAGAAGGGTGAGTGGATGAAAAGAAGTAAACATTAGTCGAATACCTATTATGGGCCAAGAAGTAGGCCAGGCACTGGCATGTTATCTAGCTTCATAAACAGCAATACTCTGCATGGCACATATTCACAGGAAGGCTCAGGCAGGGGAACCTAGCTAGACACCAACGGCCAGGAAGTGGCAATGAGATGTGCACTGAGGTTGCAATGATTCCAGAGACTGTATTTGTTTGTTCCTTTTATAGTTTCCTGATGATTTGTTTGGTTTATGCATCCGAGCTTCAGCACCACGTGATAGAAAGGGAACTTCTGTTTTGTTCCCCGCTGAGAAACTTTTTGGCTTTCTGCCAAATGGGGGGCATCAGTTGAGGTGATTTCTAAGGAACATTTAAGATCTGGTAATGTTCCAAATCTGTGGCACACAGGAGCTTTTTGTACTAAAATGTAGCAAGATATCAGTGGTTTTGAGGTTGTGCCCCACAAAATACCAGTTTGCTCTGGGTAACCCTATGTACACGTCCTTACCTCTGTGGGCAACCTGACTGCTATGGGCCTCACTTGCATCACTGGTAAAACAGATAACAGAAACTCTGCCTACACGCATTCAAAAATTTGCAGGGAGAACCCACTGAGTTTATAGCACTTTGTTATTTTACAGATAAAATCAGCATTCTTGTTCTTCCAAGGGCTAGCTTATAGGGTTCCTGATCATTCACTAGTAGCCAGGACTGCCTCAGTAAACAGAACTTTGGGTACAGTTCTGTTTATCATATTATGCTCCAGGTGGCCAACTGAGGTTCTGACTGACCATCCTTGGTCACTCCCTGACCAAGGGATAAATCCTGAAGGAAGAAGAAGAAAACGTTGATACTTGGACCCTAGGGTGAATGGATGATGCTATGAAAGTATCTGTCCCTAGCATGTTGCCACACAATATCTATACTATCACTTCTTCCTGACAACAACCCTGATATAAGGAAAAAATATTTTCTCCATTTTACAGGTGAGGACATATAACAATGTCAAAATCGGAAGAAATTTTAGACATGATTTCATTTATTTCTCTGTTTAGATTTACGAAAACTGAAAGCCAAGTCTTGGAATATGTGGGCAAAGCTTTAAAATATAAACAGAAGGTCAGAATTCTACTTTTACCTAATGATTATAAACATATTTTTCCTGCAAATTTTGCTTAGATTCACATTCATTTGTTGGATATAAATTATTTAAGGAATCTTTTAGATCTTTTAGGAATTTATTTTCTTTTTCTTTCTTTTTTTTTTTTTGAACTGATATTTGTCAATCAGGGCATGACAAACTTTACAATCCTCTCAAGGTAAAAGAAGTATACAAAAATTTACTTATAAATGCACTATCCCTTTACAAATATTTTCCTATAAACAAGAAAGGAAGGGCTCAGTAGGCTTATCTGAAGCCACTCTGGGTTACAAAGGAGGGCACTGGCAAAACTGATATTAAAGAGAAGGGATCTACGTTCCCACACTGTAGGTATTACTGAGCATCTGTCCCCTAATGAAAAGTGAGCTTGCACTCCACGGAAGAGACCACACCTCACATAACAATATCTGATTTTGAGCCTGACATTTCTGAATAGGGATGAGGACAGGACCCCAAATACAGATGTTTCAGATGGTTCTGAAAATCATATTTATGAAGAATTGCTTAAGCATTGAGGATGGCCACCCAAGTGGAGAGAAGACTGAAGAGATTTATGAGTATTGTCGTCAACATACCTAACGAAAGCATATAGGCAAAGGTGCTTTTCCTCTCTCGCTCCAACCCCTCCTTATTTCTTTCCTTCCATTAAGGAAAAAAAAAGTTCTAGAACTGAGAAGTAGGACAAGGGTTTATAAATAATGAGAAAGAGCTTTCACTTATTCAAATATAAAAGGACTTGCTTTGAAAGGTAATAAGCATCACATCACTGGAAATAGTAATTATAATAATAATAATAAAAATAACCAGCAACTGAGTACATACTATTTTCCAGAGGGGGCTAAGTATTTACATATATTTCTCATTTACTCTTTACTAGAATTCTATATGTAGATGCCATCATACCAGTTTGCAAACAAGAAAGCGGAAGTTTAGAGAGCTTCAATAACTCAAGGTCACACATAGTTACTAGAAAACAGCGACAAAATTTGAGTCCAGCTTTGCCTGATTTCACAGTTTATACTAATCTCTTTCTTCCTGTTCCCTCTCTTGTCTGCACCCCACACCAAGTCACAGCTACCTTGTAATAGGTACTTCCAACAAATACCAGGTTTGGAAGAATTGGCCACCCTTTTGTTGAGTTAATAAATCTATGTAGTAGTTGGCCATCTCCTCTCAGCAGAGATTCTTCTCTTTTCTTTTCTGATAAAAAATTTTGGCTTCCACACGATAAAAACCCACTCTTTTGCAATGCTCAATCACACAATTTTATTTTAGAACTTTTTTTTTTAAAGCTTGGAATAAATAATAGATGAATTTCAGTGGCAGGAAGAGAGAGAACCATTCTTAGATTACATATCAGCAATGTTGAAAATATACTTTTATGTTTTACTAAGCAGTCTCCCAATTTGAGATTAATTCAGGGGTTTCTCTAATCTGAAAGGAACACCATTTCCCATATCAATTTATTTTTATCTTTGCTCAGAGTCACAGGGTTCTCCTGAGGTCCACTAGGGTGTTCAAAATTCTTGGATCAATATTTAAGCTTCTGCATAAGATGGAACCATTTCATCCTACCAAACATTTGTTTACTTCTTTCACTAGAATCCTTTGCTTTAGCTAAACTGGATACTCATTGATCCTGAACTTGTGAAGTACATTCCCAGGGCTACTGCCTTAGATCCTTTTGTTCTTTCAAACCAGGATGCTCTAAATTGTTCTTCTATCCGAATCCTCTCTATTTATTAAAGTCTAGCTCAGATCCCTTCTCCTCCAAGAATTTCTTTGGAACACAGAATAAACGATCTTTTCTCTTCATCTTTTATTAAAAATACGACGATCATGAGATTCTTACTGGTAGGTATGATGTAGTTTTTCTTTCCCAGTACTAAAACTGCCTTATGTTAAATATTTCATGGATATTGGATGATTCTTTGTTCATGAAAATTCCTCTAAAATTCTCAGTCAGGAGTAATTCTATCTTCCTTTAAGTATCAAAGATTTTATCTCTATCTAGCTTGGTACTATTTTCTACCTTGTGTCATAGTTATTTGGGTTACCACTGGGTTCTTCCCAATAGACTTCAGGTTACTCAAGAAAAACCATCTAATTGCTTTTTGTACTCCCAAACAGAAATCCTAGCACATACAAGCTACTGAAATATGGGGCATTTTAAAGCGATGGCTCAGGGGTGGCCCATGGTCTGCTAGAATCCTAACCTGCCTGAGCACAGGACAGAAGACATCACGTCTATACTCCTGGGTTGCGTACACGCTATCTAAAAAGGCGTTCAGAAAAATTTTGTTTTATTTGAAGGAATCCACAACTACTTATACTTCATTTCTTGTAAGAGTATCAGAGAACTTCACACATGCTCATTCTCAGATTTTTATAATATGTCTTCAGCAATGCAATATTATCTCTCCTAAGTCATTCAGTGGTGAGACAATATTCCCAGCTGATGAATCTTTAGGTGCATGACTTATTTAATTGAATCTAAAAGCCTAAGAAAAATGAAGAAGTGACCGTCTTGGAGTTTAAAATGCACTAGTCTCAGCACATTCTACTCGTCTATAAATAGAAGAATAAAAATGCACCAAATTAAGTGAAGTAAGTTCTCCTAATATTTGCTGCAACCTAGCTGCGTGGCCCTGGGTACAATTTCAATCTCTGAAACTTTGACATTCTCCTCTGTAAAATGTCTGGGATAGAATAATGAATGTTCAATTTCTAGCTCTAAACATTCATAATTGTAAAAGGAACGTATGCAGTAAGAATCAAAAGTTTCCTCTCATTCATTCCTAGTCTCAAACTCACTTCTTATACCCAGGCTAGAGCAAAATGTTTCAGTGGTCAGAAACTGTAAGTTCTTTTAGCATTTTGGCACTTTTATAACTAAAACTCAACTATCTGGTTATTTTATTATTATTATTTCTTTTCTGAGATGGAGTTTTGCTCTTGTTGCCCAGGCTAGAGTGCAACGGCGCGATCTCAGCTTACCGCAACCTCTGCCTCCTGGGTTGAAGCAATTCTCCTGCCTCAGCTTCCCGAGTAGTTGGGATTACGGGCATGCGCTACCACACCTAGCTAATTTTGTATTTTTAGTAGAGACGGGATTTCTCTGTGTTGGTCAGGCTGGTCTCTAACTCCCGACCTCAGGTGATCCGCCTGCCTCGACCTCCCAAAGTGCTGGGATTAGAAGTGTGAACCACCACACCTGGCCGATTATCAGGTTACTTTTATGGCATCCGTCACCCACAAGCATGGCATTTTATCCCAATTGTTGACCTCTTGAGTTAAAGATGTCATCATGTCACATAATAAGTCTCAGGGATAAAGCTAAAACACTCTGAGTCTTTAACATTAAAAGCTTAATCTCCTAAAGGGAGAATTCACCGAATACTGTATGGGGACATTTATTCCATTTCTTAGTCCGGCACTGTGTGTGGCTTCAGCAAAGTTGTTGACTACTAAACGTTAACCAAACATCCTATTTTTAGAAGAACATTTAGCTCCATCTTTATAGTGTCTGGACCTGTAACTACCCATTTCTCTAACATTATGCTGAGCCACATGAGAAAATTAATACAGTGATAATATTTCCAGGGCACACTGAGTCACTGTCCAACGTCTAAAATGGGACATAAATAATTTATGAGGATTTCTTAGCTCAATGAGAAGAAGGGTACTTGACTACTGGTTTTCTGAAATAAACCTCAGGGTTTAACATTGGAGGAAATACTCTATTCCCCAAAATTGGGTAAGTTAGCTTAAAAAAAAAAACTACTACTTCAGGCTCATGAATATGAAGTAAGCATGGGCAGATGTCAGTATCACCAATAATTATCAACAGTAACTGCTATAAAAGCAAGGATGCGGTTTGCTTCTGATGGTAATAGGCCTTCTTTGGAAAATGAAAGATCAGGTCCATTCCATCCAGTAACCAGCAGTGGCAGAGGCTAAGGATCAAAGACCTCCAGATTCAAATCCCAGGCCCCACAGAAAGAAGGGAGTTTCTATCAGAACAGGCTGAATGTCACAGCCATTGTGGGAGGCTGCCTAGTCCCCATGTGAATTAACAGAACTGTTGTGTCTGTACTTGGTCCATCTGAAACCTTCCTTTGCTGCCAACTTTACCTCAAAAAGAAAAAAAAAGAAGAAAAGAAAATAATAGTTACGCTCCTGGATTCTGAGTCCTCACAGTGCTGCTGCACAAAATTATTTTAATGGCAAGCCAAAGAGTCTTGCAAAACATATAACGAAGGCATAATAAAATGGGATACGTATCCTGCTGCTCCGATTAGACCACTTCTATTCAATAGTTGTAACTACCGACTTGTTTTTCCTTTGGTATTAGGAGCCTTATTACAGTGCTGAACATAACATACCTCATTTTGTTTTCCTGTGCTTGTCTCTCTTACTGATGACTGCAATTCGATATTTATGAAATCACATAAAAATACCATATAATCCTCCCCACTACCGCCTCCCAAATCGTATAAAATGTTTCAGAGGACAATAGAACGATGTACACTTGAATGCATGTGTCCTCTTCTCTAACCACTTCTAACCAACATTCTTCCTCTCAGTCTCTCGCTCTGGCTGGAGAACACACTGTACTTTGGAGATAATTGACTGTGGAATATGATGATGTTTATTCAAAAACAGGTCACACAGACTGCAATTTGAGAGTCTTCTTTATCCTCTTTACTTATTTTCATCCAAGGGAAATGCATAACACTTTCTTGCAAATCAGAAATGTGGAGCCTTAATTACTTCTTTAGATTTAACCTACTGAGAAAAATCCACTGCAAATGTACCCTCGTCCCTTGCGACTGGGGAGATTTGGAACATTCATCTCAGATTCTCGTTTAGAATACACTAGAATGAGAGTGAGTGTGCACTCACATCATTTTAACAGTATGTTCTACTGTTTCTAAAAGAACACATTATGGCATCTGACCTTATGTTTTAGAGAATAATACAAATAGTAATTTCTGTATGGGAAGTTGTGATTACAATAATCAGTTGTGTTATCAATAATCACTGCCATGGTATAGACATGTAGACAGATTGCTCTTTGGCTTGAGGTCAGAGCTTTTTCTTCAGTGGCCAGTTACTATCATTCTGATCTATTCAAGTTTAAGAAAAAAAAGAATTTTCCAAAAGAGATATATGATAAGGCAATGAGACTCTTGCTATGGGAAGAGTATCCCATATAAATTACTTCTATCGTAAAAGAGATACCCATATTGCATAGGTTGGATTTTCATAAATTGAGGTGACTTTCATGGGATATCATTAGGGATCTGTTTCTTAATCTGAATACCATCCTTCAATTGCCATTTCAAAGATCTAGGCCTGACACTGGGTAAAACAGGTGACTCTAACACAAAGAGTTTATTACTTGCAAGCAGCTTCTCGATATAGTCCTTTTTCCAGTAATCTAATACCACTTTTTATCAGCCCAGTCATTGGAATTTCTCCAACACTAAATTCAAATCAGGAATTGGAATTCACTTCAAGAAACATTTACTGAGTGCTTATTGTGCCACTGGGGAAGTGCTAAGTTAGGGAATAAACTCATTTTATTTAAACTCAACTAAAGAACACTTCATTCTCCCACACCCTAGGACATCCTCTGATTTCTCACTATATCAAATTCCAAAGCCAGAACTTCTAGATTCTGATACATTAGAAATGTTAGCTGAGATGCTGATTTTTTGAGACAATTTCCATTGCTCAAAACACGAGGAATGGAGCCTCTACACGTTCAGTTCTCACGTGGTTCAGAACGCCTCGTCTGAGCATGTCAAAATAATCTGAATAAGGCTGTTCTCACAATATTTGTGGAGACACTAGAACCAAACGTACTGGTAACCTCTTGAGAACAAGCTGTCTAGTGAGATTTATGCTCCACAGTTCAAATGAAAGGAACTTAGAAACATATCCTAACTCAGTATTTATCTAGATGCAATGACAAGCTTTCTAAACCATCCCCACCGATGCCCAAGAAGCACTATCACAAAATAGAACCTTTCAAACTACGCAGTATGTGCGTTAGAGACTTCTGAAAGCCCAGAGGCATCAGAAATCTAACCGTTCTCCTAAACGTCTATGAGATTAATATCAAACACATAATACATATTTTAATAATATAACGTAAACATGGGGCCCATAAAGTTTGCAACTCAAAACAAGAATTATTTTACTCTAGTTGAAACTCTTCTGCCATGTCCTATGTTAGGGAGATGGAATGGTTGACAAAAGCCAGATGGAGAAGGAGGGCTGCACAACCTCTTTCTGGTCCCTATTCCATCTTCTATGCCAGTGGTCCCCAACCTTTTTGGCATCAGGGACCAGTTTTGTGGAAGACAATTTTTCCACAGATTGGGGCATGGGGATAGTTTCGGGTTGATTCAAGTAGTTTACATTTATTGTGCATGTTATTTCTATCACTATTACATTGTAATATATAATGAAGTAATTATACAACTCACCATCATGTGGAATCAGTGGGAGCCCTGAGCTTGTTTTCCTAAAACAAGATGGTCCCATCTGGGGGTGATGGGAGACAGTGACAGATCACCAGGCTTTAGATTCTCATAAAGAGCACGCAAACTAGATCCCTGACATGCGCAGTTCGCAATAGGATTCATGCTCCTATGAGAATCCAATGCCGCTGTAATCTGACAGGAGGTGAAGTTCAGGCCATAATGTGAGTAGTGCGGAGAGGCTGTGAATACAGATGAAGCTCCACCCCCTTGCCCGCCACTCACCACCTGCTGTGCAGCCTGGTTCCTAACAGATCATGGACTGGTAGAGGTTCATGGCCCGGGGGTTGGGGACCCCAGCTCTGTGCCTGTAGGACCATGAGCAAATGACTCCAGGCCTCATTCTCCTCATCTATTTCTTCTGTCACTGATACCTTTGAAGGCAAGGGATTGTGTCTTCTCTACCTCCATTCCTATCACAGGGCCTGGCACATAGTAAGTGATCAATAAATGTCTGCAGAGCAAATGAGAAAAATAATGGCTTTAAACCAGATACTATATAAACTCCCCTCCAATGCTAAAGTTAATTTGACAAAGAAAATATCAGAGTGGTCATTATAATCACTGAGAAAGAAACGAAAAGAAAGAGAGCTTTGATTCCAGAATCTGAGACACTAAGTGCTTCCCAGTATTTTTTTTTTTTATTAAGGTTTATGCAACTACTCTTTATATGGAACATATTCATGCAGACTTTTGTATAGATCCCCTTAAAATATATCTTGTGTTGACTGACAGACTGATGGTAGTACAGTTTTGGACTAATCAAACTATGCATTTTATCTGATAGTTCCATGACAGAGAGAGTAAGCCATGTCTGGAACAAAGCGAAAAACGAGATCAGAAGGTTAAAAGCCTTCAAATTATTTCCATGAGCAAAAGAGTAAAAAGGAATAACTCTATAGTACATTATACAACATATTGAAGAGGCATCAGTCAAAGATGGACCTGTGTTAACAGCTTGAAGAATGATATGAATGATATATAGATGATAGATAGATGTACTTTCAGTTATATCCCTGCCATTTTACTTGTAAATATTGTGACTGTATTACCTCCATTTGGCAAGAGTGACAGATTATTTTTGTTAGCATGCCCCTCCTCACCCTATCTGATTTTATTTTAATATACTCATGCCATTAGAATACGTTATCTGGAAAAAAATCACTGTGGGAAGAAAAGATGAGAGTGTTCATTCGCTGTAAACAGAGGACCAGGATTTGTATAGTCTTTCTTATTGTTACTCCAAATAATGTAGTTCACAGCCATTCTCATCAGAGAGGTATGCTAATAGTGCTCATAGGAATGCTGTCTGCCACCAGTAAGGCTTACAATACCAGTTATGTAAGTAACTGGTTATCAATGCTTTTGCTTCTCAAATTACAGCAAGAAGAGTGATAGAAGCCTTGGAAAAATCAACACAACAGCATTTACACGGTGTGTGTAAAGAACTGTGTCTTAGCAGTGATGTGGGAGGTGACCAGGGTGGGTTCTGTTTAGACTGGTTGATGCCTGTGTACTACCAGCATATGTGGTGAATTTCACTACACAGTTCCCTGTTCTCAAGTGGCTCATAGTCCAGTATGATGGTGACAACATATCTTGTTCAAGATCGAAGTAATCAACAGATCTATATGACTTGGAAGAATCATTCAAAGACTGAACACTCAAACATCCCTATTGGTTCTGTCACTAGGTCACGCTGGGTGACGGTTGGCCAACAACTTTCCTCAGATTGCATAAATAAGATAGTATGTTAGACTTTTCTCCCTCTGGGCCAAGGAAGGTTCAGAAAGAGGGTCATGCTTCCATGTCATCTATGAAAGAGAGAAGAGTCACCAGAATAAACAAATAAGGAGCAAATGGGGATGAGAAAAAAGACAATGAAAACAAGTGTGGGGTAGAGTTGAGGGCTAGCAAGACAGAAATGGAGGAAGCCAAAAGGGGCCCTACAAAAGAACTACCAAATATCACTGAAGAATGCCTTCCACTTGTCCATAGGTGTTAGTATTGAAATGTAGTCTTAGGGAAACAGTTGACGTAAGCCCTTTTCTGGTGAATTGGATAGAGCTTAATTTTTTCAGATGTTGTCACAGAAATGACTTAAGGAGTTCCAGAACAGAAATGTGATTGGATGTTCTCAGCCTTGAGCTGTGAGAGGACATTCTCCAAAGGAACTGAGGTGGCCACAAAACCAGGGTTTCTTTTAGTACATTTGCTAGGCCATTACCAAGGGCAAATAACCAAAAAAAACTAATAGATAGAGCCTATATGTGGTAGAACCCCCACCATGTGCAGCACCAGCACATTGGAATGCCTTTCCATGTCCCAGTTTCCCCAGGCCCTGTCCTACTCGTCCTATAGATTAGATCAAATGCTACTTCCTCATACAGGTTTTCCTGAACATTCAGCTGAAGGTGACCTTTAAATCACCAGGATAGCTAGTAGATTTTATTTGTAACCACTTAGGTTACACATTACTTTCTACCGAGTGCTATGGACATCAGCGTATATATCTTATCCCTCAACATGGGGTCTAGAATATGGTACACACTAAATAAATGTTTGAGGAAAAGACAGAGGTAAGGTGAGAGGGAGGAAAAAAAAGGAAAGGAATAACTATTTCTGAGGCAGTCTCCAGAGTAAAAGAAATACTTTTAAATAAACATGCGTTGACGAGGAAGGAAATGAAGCTTCAAGAGCCCTCATGTACACTGGCCCCTACTAAGGTCTTGGGAGGGGCCCAAGTTGTATATTCACTATGGTTCTTCCACTTTGACTGTTTTCTGTATACGCTCACGTAGGGAAATGTTAGAATCATCACGTGACCTCTGAGATTGGTTAACAACGGCTGAGTCAGGGAGACATTTAGCTGAGTGCCATGGGATATATTTATATGGTCTGCAGTCACTATGGTGTTTGCTTAAGTCATTACCCGTCGTCATTGTGTAGGAATGAGTTCCTGGAATGCTTCAGTGTCCCTGGGTCCATTACTGTCCTAGCCCTGTGACACAGATTTATGGGACCAGAAGTCACATGTCATTAATGTGTCATACAACACCCAGCATGGAAATTAGACTGGTAAAGGAGAGAAACAGGAGTAAAATGCATAGAAACAGAAGTTTAGTCTGCTGGAAATTCAACCGATACTCAGATGTGTAAAGGTATACATGTGGAGTACTATGTTTTCAATGATGCAAATGGAGATACTTCCTCTTTAGGAATGTGCTTACTAAAGCACTGAAAACAATTATAAAAGCACTGCTGACTTGATTTTTCTTTTTGATGCTAATTGCACAAAATAGAACTCATCAGCTATGAACCTGCAGTAAGAATAAGGGTGTTGTAATAGCTCACAAATAAAAGGAACTTAATAGGAGTGTCCCCAATGTGACAATTATCTTACATTTCAAACAATACTAGTAAAAGTTGTGCAGATTAAAGACAGTTTTCCAAACTTTTAAAACTTATAATAATAAAAAAAATGTTTATCAGTCGGGCTAGAAGAAAGATAATTTTTTTCCTAGGTATAAACATGATTTTGCTTCTTTTTCAACTTTTATTTTCGTTTCAGGGGATACATGTGCAGGTTTGTTACATGAGTAAATTGTGTGTCCCAGGGGTTTGGTGTACAAACTAATCACCCAGGTAGTGAACACAGTACCCAATAGATAGTTTTTCGACCCTCACCCTTCTCCTAGCCTCCATACCAGGTATGTCCTAGTGTCTATTGTTGTGTCTATTGTTCCCCTCTTGGTGACCATGTGTATTCAGTGTTTAGCTCCCACTTACAAGTGAAAACATGTGGTACTAGGTGTTCTGTTCATGTTAGTTTGCTAAGAATAATGGCCTCCAGCTCCATCCATGTCCCTGCAACATATATGATCTCGTTCTTTTCATGGCTGCATAGTATTCCATGCTGCATACATACCACATTTTCTTTACCCAGTCTATTACTGATAGACATTTAGGTTGATTCCCATGTCTTTGCTATTGTGAATAGTGCTGCAACGAACATACAAGGGCATTTGTCTTTTCATACAAGTGCATTTCTGCCATTGGCAGAAACCATAATTACTTTTGCACCAACCATATTCCTTTAGGTATATACCCAGTAATGGGATTGCTAGGTCAAATGGTAGTTCTATTTTACATTCTTTGAGAAATCTCTAAACTGCTTTCCACAGTGAGAATGAACAATTTACATTCCCAACAGCAGTGTACAAGCATTTCCTTTTCCCCACAACCTTGCCAACACCTGTTAATTTTGACTTTTCAATAATAGCCATTCTGAGTGGTGTCAGAAGGTAGCTCACTGTGTTTTTAATTTGCATTTGTCCAGTGATTAGTGAACATTTTTTCATATACTTGTTGGTTAATTGTACGTCTTTTAGAAACGTCTGTTCATGTCCTTTGCCTGTTTTTAAATGTGGTTGTTTTTTGCTTGCTGATTTTAGTTCCACACAGATTCTCAATGTCATACTTTTGTCAGATGCATAGTTTGCAAATATTTTCTCCCATTCTCTAGGCTGTCTATCTGTTGATAGTTTCTTTTGCTGTGCTGCAGAAGCTCTTTCATGAGGTCTCACTTGTCAATTTCTGTTTTTGTTGCAATTGCTTTTGGAGACCTCATATGAAATTTTTGCCAAGGTGTAGAATAGTATTTCCAGAATAGAATTTCCTAGGTTTTCTTCTAAGGTTTTTATAGCTTTAGGTCTTACATGCAAGTCTTGAGTTGACAAGTGTTGAATATCAATGGTTGTAGGTGTGGAGCATGATTACTAGGTTCTCTAACCTCTTTCTTTGGTTTATGTGTCTGTGACCAGTACCATGAAGTTTTAGTTACCGCAGCCTTGCAGTTTAATTTGAAGTCATGTACTGTGATGACTCTGGCTTTGTCCTTTCTGCTTAGCATTGCTTTGCCTATCTGGGTTCTATGTGGTTCCATATAAATTTTAGAATAGTTTTTTTTTTTTTTTTTTTTAATTCTGTGAAACATAATATTGGTAGTTTGACAGGAATACCACTGAATCTATAAATTGCTTTGGCCAGTGTGACTGCCCAACATTTTAACAATATGGATGTTTTTTCTTATCCATGAACATGAAATGTTTTTCCATATCTTTGTTTCATCTCTGATTTCTTTCAGTTGTGTTTTATAATTCTCATTATAGAGATCTTTCGCCTCCCTGGTTAGCTGTACTGTCAGGCATTTTATTCTTTCTGTGGCTACTGTGAATGGGATTGTGTTCCTGATTTGGGTCTCAGTTTGGACATTATTGGTGTATAGAAAGGCTACTGATTTTTGTGCACTGATTTTCTATCTAGAACTTTGCTGAAGTTGTTTATCAGATCAAGGAGCTTTGGGCAGAGTCTATGGGGTTTTCTAGGTATACCATGACATCATCTGTAAGCAGAAATAGTTTGACTTTCTCTCTTTCTATTTGTAGCTCTAGAATTTCCAGTACTATATTGAATAGGAGTGGTGGGAGTGGGCATCCTTGTCTTGTTCCAGTTCTCAAGGGGAGTGCTTCCAGCTTTTGCCTGTTCAGTATGATGCAGCCTGAGGGTTTGACACAGATGGTTCTTATTATTTTGAAATATGTTCCTTCAATTTCAAATTGTTGAGGGTTTTTAACATGAAGGGATATTGAATTTTATCAAAAGCCTTTTCTGCATCTATTGAGATGACCATGTGGTTTTTGTCTTTAGTTCTTTTATGTGATGAATCACATTCATTGACTTGTGTACGGCGAACCAACTTTGCAACCCAGGGCTAAAGCCTGTTTCATTGAGTTGAATTAGCTCTTTGATGTGCTGCTGGCTTCAACTTGCTAGTATTTTGTTGAAGATTTTTGTGTCTATGTTCATCAAGGATATTGGCCTGAAGTTTTCACTTTTGGTTGTTGTATCTCTGTCAGGTTTTGGTATCAGAATGATGCTGGCGTTATGGGATGATTGAGGGAGGAGTTCCTCCTCCTCGATTTTTTGGAAACTATTTAGTACGATTGGTACCAGCAATTCTTTATACATCTGGTAGAATTCAGCTGGGAATCCATCTGGTCTATCCAGAACTTTTACTGGTTGGTAGGTTTTTTATAACTGATTCAATTTTGGAACTCATTATTGGTGTATTCAGGATTTTAATGTCTTCCTGCTTCAATCTTGTGAGGTTTTCTGTTTCCAGGAATTTATTCATTTCTTCTAGGTTTTCTAATGTGTATCTGCAGTGCTTTTCATAATAGTCTCTGAGGGTTTTTGTATTGCTGTGGGGTTGGTGGTAATGTACCCTTTGTCATTTCTGTGTGTGTTTATTCTTTTTTCTTTATTAATCTAGCTAGTAGTCTGTCAATCTTATTTATTCTTTCAAAACAAATCAACTTTTGGTTTTATTGATCTTTTGTATGGTTTTCATGTCAGAATTTTGTTCAGTTCAGCTCTGATTTTAATTATTTCTTTGCTTCTGTCAACTTTGGAATTAGTTTGTTCTTGTTTTTCTAGTTCCTCTAGGTATGATGTTAGGTTGCTGAGATTTTTCTAACTTACAGATGTAGGTGTTTGTCTCTACAAACATTTTTCTTAATACTGCTTTAGCTGTGTTCTCTGGTATGTTGTGTTTCTGTTTCCATTAGTTTCCAAGAATTGTATTTATTTCTGCCTTAATTTCATTCTTTACTCAAAAGTCATTCAGGAACAAGTTGTTTAATTTCCATGTAATTGCATGGTTTTGAGAGATCTTAGTATTGATTTATATTTTTATTGCACTGTGGTCTGAGAATGTGGTTGGTATGATGTCAGTTATTTTGAATTATTTGAGAATTGCTTTATGAATGGGTGTGTGGTCAGTCTTAGAGTATGTGTCATGTGCAGATGAGAAGAATGTTTCTTCTGTTGTTCTTGGGTGAAATATTCTATAGATGTCTCATAGGTCTGTTTGGTCAAGTGTTGAGTTTGGGTACCACATATCGTCGTTGGTTTTCTGCTTTAGTGATCTGTCTAGAAATGTCAGTGGAGTGTTCAAGTCTCCCATTATTATTGTGTGATTATCTAAGTCCCTTTGTAGTTCTTTAATAACTTGTTTTACAAATCTGGGTGCTCCCTTGTTGGGTGCAGACATACTTAGAACTGTGAAGTCTTCTTGTTGAATTGAACCCTTTATCATTATGTAATGCACTTTTTTTGGCCATTTGAATCATTGTTGGTTTACAGTCTGTTTTGTCTGAAATAGAACAGCAATCTCTATTCTTTTTTGTTTTCCATTTGCTTGACAGATCTTTCTTCATCCCTTTACTCTGAGCCTAAATGTGTCACTGCATGTGAGATGGGACTCTGGAAGACAGCACAGAGTTGGGCCTTGCTCCTTCATCCAGTTTGCCACTCTGTGTCTTTTAAGTGGGGCATTTAGCCCACATAAATTCAAGGTTAATACTAATATATAAGCATTTGATCTTGCCATCATGGTGTTACCTGGTTCTTACGTAGACTTGACTGTATAGTTGCTTTATAGTGTTGGCAGGCTATGTACTTAAATGTGTTCTTGTAGTAGTAGGAAACAGTCTTTCATTTCCATGCTTATCATTCCCTTAAGGACATGTTGTAAGTCAGGTCTGGTAGTAATAAACTCTCAGCATGAAGTCATCTTTGTATTCTCTCTGTAGAAAGCACTATGAAATTAGGTTGTACAGTTAGGTAATCAATGAACATGCTGCTACAAGATGTAAGAAATAGCAATCAGGAATTTAATTCATAAGAATGTTATTTTTCAAGATTTTTGTGATTTTTTGAGGTATTTCATAGCTTTCATTAATTTATAACATGTTACATTCACTTTTGTCATTTAAAATAAATATTCATTTGCCTACATAATTGTTATGAGCTGAATCACATCTCCCTTCAAATTAATATGTTGCAGTCCTAACCCCTAGTATCTCAGATTGTGACTACATTTGGAGAAAGGGCCTTTAAAGAGGCCATTAAGTTAAAATGAGAGCACCAGAGTGGACCTTAATCCAATATGACTGGAGATGTCCTTATAAAAAGAGGGACTAGGACACAGACAAGCAGAGGAAAGACCATGTGAGGACACAGAGAGAAGGTGGCCATTTCTATTCAAGGAGAAAGCTCTTAGAGGAAAGCAACCCTGTCAGTACCTTGATCTCAGACTTCTAGCCTCTAGAATTGTGAGGAAAAAGACATCTGTAGTTTAGGTCACTCAGTTTGTGGTACAGTTTTCCCTTCATATCTGCAAGGGATCAGTTCTAGGACTCCATGCGGATGCCAAAATCTATGGATGCTCAAGTCCCTTATATATATGGTATGCTATTTGTACATAACCTACACATATCCCCTTACATAGTTTAAATCATCTCTAGATTAGTTAAAATACCTAATACAATGCAAATGCTATGTAAATAGTTGTTACATTGTATTTTGAAATTTGTAGTATTTTCTATTATTGTATTGTTACTTGTTATTTTTTACAAATACTTTCCATTGGCAGTTGGTTGAATTCTGAATGCAGAATACTTGAATACTCGAATATGAAGGGCTGACTGTATTTTGCTATAGCAGTCCTACCAAAATAATATAATACCTTTATGCATAACGAAGTTCCTCACAAAGTGATAAGCTTCAAAGCTTCAGGTCTCATAAAATGTGAATATATCTTAACACACACACATACTTATAAATTAATCTCACTGCTCATTATTGAGAGTATTAACTAAAATTGTAAGTCCCATTCTGTTTTGTTATAAATCCTTACTTTTCGCACATACGTTTTCACAAATGCTTTCCATTTAACAGCCATTTACATCGTAACTGCCAAATGGTTAACAGACTTGAATCATTTAATCACAACATTTATTTGGCTTCTGAAATATGTGCAACCTTATCATCTATGGAGTCACTGTCGCAGACACTTCTTGGATGGAATACTAAGTAATACCTAAATATCAGCCCAGGTCTTTTATTCAGTTTCCTGTTTAATGAATTTCATATTTATCAATCTAAATGTTAAGCAACTGGAAATGGGCATTCTGTAGACAGAAAAGTTGGAAACTATCATTTCAAGTTCCACGCATTTCATATTGTTGATTTTGTATACAAGGGACAAAGATTCAATGATCTATGTAGAATGAAAAACTGGAAACCTGACTTGCCGTCTCCAAAATGTTTCATCATCTGTAAAAGGGATGAATATGCATTATCTCATCATCTCAATGAGTTCTTTTTTGAGGACCAAATTCACAATGGTTATAAAAACGGGTCCCATTAAAATGTTTTTACTGTTATTTTATCAAAGACAGTGATAAAGTATCTATCAATGTACACATAAAATTCTCTTAAATATCCCAATACCAGAGGTTTTATGAATGTTTTTTAAGTCCTAATTATACTGTGAGGCCTTGGGTACTCATTCTGTGGGTCTTAGTTTTCTTATGAATGGGCAAGATGGCATCTTTGAAAAGCAAAGGCAACATATTTATCTCATCTCTGAAGGTCTAAATATCAATGAATTTCCCATCATTGAACAAATATTTTAGGGTAGCTATTATGTTCTAGAAGGTTATTGACAAAGTTATGTCTTAATTTCTAGGGCTTTTTTATGACTTTGAAATTAGTTAACCCTTAAAATAGAAAACTGGACATCTGTCTTTAATAGGAAATGCTAACACTAAGAATAAAGGAATATAGAAACTTAAGACTTCTCTCACATGAGAACATCTTGCTAAAGGAAATAGAAATCATGTGGTTAGAAAAGAAAGAAAAGGAGGAAGGAAGGAAGGAAGGAAGGAAGGAAGGAAGGAAGGAGGAAAAATATTTGAATCCTTATCTGTGGAGTCACTGTAGATTCTTCTCAGAACACTAAAGAAGAGAGAAAGAAGGAAGGAAGGAAGGAAGGAAGGAAGGAAGGAAGGAAGGAAGGAAGGAAGGAAGGAAGGAAGAAAATATTTGAATCCTTATCTGTGGAGTCACTGTAGATTCTTCTCAGAACACTAAAGAAGAGAGAAAGAGAAGGAAGGAAGGAAGGAAGGAAGGAAGGAAGGAAGAAAGGAAGGAAGGAAGGAAGAAAATATTTGAATCCTTATCTGTGGAGTCACTGTAGATTCTTCTCAGAACACTAAAGAAGAGAGAAAAGGAAGGAAGGAAGGAAGGAAGGAGAAGGGGAAGGGGAAGGGAAGGGAAGGGAAAGGGAAGGGAAGGGAAGGGAAAGGGAAAGGGAAGGGAAAGGGAAAGGGAAGAGAAAGGGAAGGGAAGGGAAGGAGGGAGGGGAAGGAAGGATATTTTTACTTGACTCCCTATTAATAGTCTGGTATTAGAACTCATAGAACTACCACAGAAGGCTGAACAGTTCTGGGCTTTTCACATGATCAAGTTCACACTTCCATGGTTCTCCCAAATAAGGCTTTCTAAACAAACTTGGACTAGGCTCACTCACTTGGCACTTCTCCTGTAGGAATGCAACTCAATGTTCTATCCAAAGGTTTCAAGAATGACAGTTTTTGGATGTTTATTTAATCCTCTCTCAAGCCACGTTTGTTTTGAATAAATGGCAAATGTGATTAGTAAATGGAACATTCATTTTGTTAGACTGTCTCTAAACTCCAGATATAAACTGGGCTGGATTTTACAGCTTATTTTAACATTTCCTTTTTCCTATACCCTTTTTTTCTGATCAGCTCTTCAACAGTGATATAATTTCTTTTAATGCAAATGTACAAAACAGTGTTACTCCTGACAATCGGCCAGCAGTTCACAAGTTTGGGTGAAAAGACATCGCTCTTGAAAAGTGGGTCATTTTTAGTTTTGCTACGTCTTTCCTTCTCACTAGGACATATTGTGCTGATGCAGAACAATGGAGCTGAGGTCTTCAGCTTGTCTTGCATCTATCAGAACTCGGCAGTACTTTCCAATTTGAGGTTCAATGTTATTGGCTAAAATTTTTGATATTCTGCTTAATTCTAACCTATAGCCCACCAATCACACCCCTCGCCCTGCCGGTTGATTCATAAGTACTTGGCCAGGGCAGGCTAGAAGATGAAAAAGGAAGAGATGACCTGAAACTCTGCATTAGAGAAACAACTAGGAGAATTGTCTGGCAGACACTGGCCCAATGGCCTCATGTTAAGGAGTATCCTTAGCAGCTTACATATATGTCCTGCTCAAGATATAAAGATAACTACATTTAAGACTTAAAGTTGAGTTGCTGCACAGCAGCGAGAATTTTTTAAAACGTACTTTCACAAAGAGGCAGTGTAGTTTAATGGGTATAAACTTGGGGCATGCAGTCTTCAGCAAGTAATATTTTCCCTTTCTCAGTTTCTGACTCATTAAAAAATCAAGATGTTTATAGTATCTTCAGCCGGGCACAGAGGCTTGTGCCTGTAATCCCAGCACTTTGGGAGGCCAAGGCGGGTGGGTCACCTGAGGTTAGGAGTTCGAGACCTGTCTGGCCAACATGTTGAAACCCTGTCTCTATTAAAAATACAAAAATTAGCTGGTTATGGTGGCACATACCTGTAATCCCAGCTACTCAGGAGGCTGAGGCAGGAGAATCACTGGAACCTGGGAGGCAGAGGTTGAAGTGAGCCAAGATTGTGCCACTGCACCCCAGCCTGGGAGACAGAGTGAGACTCTCTCTCTCTCTCAAAAAAAAAAAAAAAAAAAAAAAATAGTATCTTCATAGACTTTTTGAAGTCATATGAACCAGTGTACACGAAGGCATCACATAGAAGAAATAATAACTAATTGGGTGCTTTCTAGCATTTACACTAAGAGCCACTCTTTAAGCATTTATGCAATTTTTGTTTTACATGATCTAGTCATCCATACATATCTAATCATGGGGACAATGTCTATTTCCTTAAAAAGGGAAGATGTTAGCTTTTTTTTTTTTTTTTTTTTTTTGATGGAATCTTTTTTTTTGATGTCGCCCAGGCTGGAGTGCAGTGCTACCATCTGGGCTCACTGCAACCTCCGCCTCCCAGGTTCAGGCAATTCCCCTGCCTCAGCCTCCTGAGTAGCTGGAATTATAGGCACACGCCACCACTCCTGGCTAATTTTTGTATTTTTAGTAGAGACAGGGTTTCACCATGTTGGTCAGGCTGGTCTTGAACTCCTGACCTCATGATCTGCCTGTCTTGGTCTCCCAAAGTGCTGGGATTACAGGTGTGAGCCACTGTGCCTGGCCCAGCTTTCTTTTTCAAAAAAATAATACTTCACAATAATGAAAAACATCTATGAGTGGGTGGAGTCCAGCATCACCAATAATACATATCTGATTTTGAGGACGAGCTAAGTTTTTGTTCATCATTGTATGTCCTTCGGCATCTGAAAATATATGTTAGGTATTTATTGAAATCAAAACTTAAAGAAAGCAGTAATATAGTAACATTGCAAGTATAACGAAAACCACATATTTCCTCCACATTTTTTCCCCTAGAAATTACTATGAAACTAATATGTGCTTGGCTAAATGACATATGTCCCAACTAGACAGAATTATGTTGTAAGCTGCTCATGTGCTATGTAAAATGTCCTTAAGATGCCCCAATATTAGTTCTGGAAAATGAGCCTATTAATGAACATGAAGAGAATACCGAGTATTGGGTAAATCATTTCAAGGCACAGATATAACTTGAAAAGGGTAGAAAGAGGAAAGTGAGGAAATACCAAGCTGATGAGAAGAGTCCAGGTTAAGTTGAGTGACACCGGTGTGAACATAAAGTCTGCAAAAACAGATACCATTATCTGCCTTTTACTGGTTGTATTGCCATCTGGGTGATGGCTGGATGAGACCAGCATGATCTCTAGCTGCTTAGAAGAATGCTCTTGTTAACCCAATTGATTTCATCGTAGAAATAGAAACAGATAAAACTTTCATCTTTCACCTGTGCCCATGCCACCCCTGACTTTAGAGCATTCAGTTTTTAACCACTAAAATGCCATGAAAAATAGTGGTGTAATCCCAGCCTGTAATCCCAGCACTTTGGGTGGCCAAAGCGGGTGGATCACCTGGGGTCAGGAGTTTGAGACCAGCCTGGCTAACAATGAGAAACCTCATCTCTACTAAAAATACAAAAATTAGCTTGGTGTGGTGGTGCATGCCTGTAATCCCGGCTACTTGGGAGGCTGAGGCAGGAGAATCACTTGAACCCAGAGGTGGAGGTTACAGCAAGCCAAGACTGCACCACTGCAATCCAAACTGGGTGACCGAATGAGACCCCATCTCAAAAAAAAAAAAAAAAAAAAAAAAAAAAAAGAGTTCCTCTACATGAATACTAATTTATTGGTTACACACACTAGGATGTGAATGGTAGAAAGATGAAGAATATAGCTGGAAATGGTGGACTAGATTTTAAAAAATGAGGTACATACATACTATGAAATACTGTGCAGTCATAAAAAATAATGAAATCATGTCCTTTGTAGCAACATAGCTGGAGCTAGAGGCCATAATCCTAAGCAAATTGATGCAGGGAGAGAAAGCCAAATACCACATGTTCTCACTTATAAGTGTGAGCTAAACCCTGAACACACATGGACATGAACTTGAGAATAGCAGACACTGCAGATTACCAGATGGGGAGGAAGGGAGAGGGCATGGGCTGAAAAATTACCTATTGGATATTATGCGTACTACCTGGGTCCAATTACCCATGTAGCAATCCCACACATGTATCCCCTGTATCTAAAATAAAAGCTAAAATTAAAAAAAAAGAACATCTATAAAAGCACAGCTATTTAAGCCCACATAAACAACTCTTTTTTTTTTGTTTGTTTGTTTTTTTGGAATAAAATTGCTTTTTTAAAAAAATTTAAGTTCTGGGGTACATGTGCAGAACGTGCAGGTTTGTTAACATAGATATACACGTGTCATGGTGGTTTTCTGCACCCATCAACCCAACCACTCCGGATAATAGGAACTCTGTGTGGTTCCATGTCAACTCAGCAGATGTTATTTCACATGTTGGTTGACTCTTCCATTTATTCATGAGTGCCTGATGCATGCAATGTACTATGTTCGGCATACGGAAACAAAACTGAAGCAGACATGGTTTCCACTCTTGAAGAACATGGATTTGTATTGGAAAGATAGACACATAATTCGAATAAAATCAAATGTGGTGGGAGGCTGCAGACAAAATGAGATCCTCATGCCCTGCAGGTGGGAATGGACAATGAGGTAGCCCCGTTGGAAAGCATGTCAGCAGTTCCTCAAAATGTTGAACATTAAATTACCATGTGTCTCAGCAATCCCACTGTTAGGTGTATACCCCAGAAAACTGAAAACATATGTCTACTCATATATTGATAGAAGCATTATTTATAATAGCCAAAAGATAGAAAAACCTCAAATGCCCATCAATTGATGAAAATATAAATATAATGTGATGTATTCATACAATGGAATATTATTCAGCAATAAAAAGGAATACAGCAATCACATATGCTCTAACATGAACAGAATTTGAAAATATTATACTAAGAATCCAGTAACAAAAGACTATGTATTGTATTATTCTAAATGTCCAAAATTGTTAAATCTATAGATACAGACATTAAATTCATGGTTACCTGGACTTAGAGGGTTTGGGGAAAAAGAAAAGTCACTGCTCATTGGTATGGAGTTTCTTCCTGGTGTAAAGAAATTGATTGTGATAAGGAATGCACATACACTATATTTAAGAATACAGTAAAATATACTGTGAATGTACTAAAATAATTTAATTGTGTATTTAAATGGGTGAATTATATTGTATGCAAATTGTCTTAAAAATGTTATTATATAAAAATGCTGAATGAGGTGCATATTGTAGTAAATCATGAATGAGAAAAGATAAACTAATAGTATGTGAGAACTGGAAGAATGGTCAAACTTCTTCAAAAGTTAATATTAGAGATAGATCTTGAAGTTTAAATAAGAGTTCACTAGGGTGGGAAAAAAAGGAGGGATATAGAACCTATTCTGCACATAGCATGTTAATTGTTGATTTTGATATTCTGTTCTTCTTTCCCTGAAAATTTCCACTTACTGTCATAACAACTTCTTTTGTTTGTTTGTTTGTTTTTGTTTTTTAGATGGAAGTTTCACTCTTGTTGCCCAGGCTGGAGTGCAATGGCGCAATCTCGGCTCACCGCAACCTCCGCCTCCCGGGTTCAAGCGATTCTCCTGCCTCAGCCTCCCTTGTACCTGGGATTACAGGCATGCGCCACCACACCCAGCTAATTTTGTATTTTCAGTAGAGCCAGGGTTTCTCCATGTTGGTCAGGTTGCTTTCGAACTCCTGACCTCAGGTGATCCGCCCGCCTCGGCCTCCCAAAGTGCTGGGATTACAGTTATGAGTCACTGCGCCCGGCCTGTCACAACAACTTTTAATTTAAGATTCAGGATCTGCTGGACAAGAAATAATATTACATAGTTCAGGGATATTCAAGAACTTTTAATAAGAATCTAAATTTCATGAAGTTCTTCCCATATTTTTGACCAGCAGTCAACAATGTTTTTCCGTAAAGAGACATACAGAAAATGTTTTAATATCTGTAGGCCATACGGTCTCTGTTGCATCTTCTCATTTCTACTGTTGTTGTGTGAGAGCAGCCATTGATAATATGGAATGAAGCTAGCATGGCTGTGTTTCAAGCAAACATTATTTACAAAATCAGGTGGGAAGTGACATTTGGCCCACAGGCTGTCGTGTGCTGGGTCCTACTTCATATTCTCTGGGCTGCCTTCCTGAACTCCTCTCCCATTCCTATTTTTCTGCCCCTGCGGAGACGACCAGCCTCAGTTGTCTTCTAGTAGCTTCCTTAACTAGTATTTTGTGTGCTTTGGATGGGGTGGGCAGGAGGATTAAAAAGTATGGTTTCCGGCTGGGTGCAGTGGCTCACGCCTGCGATCCCAGTACTTTGGGAGGCCAAGGTGGGTGAATAACCTGAGGTCAGGAGTTCGAGACCAGCCTAGCCAACGTGGTAAAACTCTATCTCTACCAAAAACACAAAAATTAGCTGGGCCTGGTGGCAGACGCCTGTAATCCCAGCTACTTGGGAGGCTGAGGCAGGAGAATCGCTTGAACCTGGGAGGCAGAGGTTGCAGTGAGCCCAGTTTGCATCACTGTACTCCAGCCTGGGCAACAAGAGTGACACTCTGTCTCAAAGAAAAAGAAAAAAAATTAAAAAGCATGGTTTCCTCTGGTAAAGACTACTAATATAATCTATAGTAAACTTATTCAGACTTATGTTAAAATTGCATTATGAACCACAAAAAATAAGTAACAGCTAACTGATAAATCCATAAATAAAACAACTACCACACTTATATCTTATCCTTCTTGTTTTAACAATCATCCCTAAATGTGAATTAAAAAAAAAGATGGTGTCATATTTGAGGAGGCATAAATATATCAAACACTTATAAAGACTGAATAACAAGGGGCCTCTTATCTTGAATTCAGATTTAGGGTACGCACAGTTTCAACTCCTTAACTGTTATAGCAATGTTGACTGAATCTTGGGCTTCAAATAATGTTAAATATATGTTATGTCCCAGAAATACTACTCAGAAGTTTTAGTCTGCCGTATGCAGAAAACTAAAACTGGACCACTTCCTTATACCTTATACAAAAATTAACTCAAGATGGATTAAATACTTAAATGTAAAACCCAAAAGCAAGCATAAAAACCCTAGAAGAAAACTTAGGCAACACCATTCAGGAGACAGGCACAGGCAACAACTTCATGATGAAAACGCCAAAAGCAATTGCAACAAAAGCCAAAATGGACAAATGAGATCTAATTAAAGTAAAGAGCTTTTGCAAAAGAAACTATCATCAGAGTGAATAAGCAACCTACAGAATGGGAGAAAATTTTTGTAATCTACCCATCTGACACAGGTCTAATATCGAGAATATACAGGAACTTAAACAAATTTACAAGAAACAAACAAACAAAAAATACCTCATCAAAAAGCAGGCAAAGGATATGAACAGACACTTCTCAAAATAAGACATTTATGCAGTCAACAAACATATGAAAAAAAGCTCAAAATCACTGATCATTAGAGGAATGCAAATCAAAACAACAATGAGATACCATCTCTCACACCAGTCAGAATGGCTATTATTAAAAAGTCAAGAAATAACAGATGCTGCTCTCTTTTTCTCTGGTCTTAAAAATGAGATGACATCTGGCAGGTTAAATGTATCCTTAAAGGAAAATGCACCTGAGCTGTACAATGTCTTAAATGCTAATAGGGCCCTACTGAGTGTCTAGGAAAATTCTTCAAAGCCAACACAAAGTTCAATAAACCTCTGTTAAATAACTAAGCATGTAGTTTCTACATACATATGTTTCTAGTAACATAGGCTATTCTGATCTGCATTCCACCAATCAGTGCCAATTATGCACTTACAGATCTATAGCCAAAAGGCCTAATTTATTGCTATGGAGTAAATTGAGTCCATTTATAAATTTATATGTTGAAGCCTTAACCCCAAAGTGATAGTATGTGTAGATGGGACCTTTGAGAAATAATTAAGCTTAGATGAGGTCATAAGGGTGGGGCCCTCATGATGGTATAGTGACCTTACAAGAAAAGACACTCAGCGGGCTTGCTCCCTCCCCACACACACCATGTAAGGACACAGTGAGAATGTGGCTATCTGTAAGGCAGGAAGACGGTCCTCAGCAGAACCCCACCATGCTAACACCCTGATCTCGGACTTCCAGCCTCAATCTATAAGGAAATAAATCTCTGCTATTTAAGCCACTCAGTCCATGTATTTTTGTTATGGTGGTCCAGGCTGTACAATACATTCACTTTTAAAAAATGTACTAAGTACTCCCAAAGGTGAGAGCTATTGCTTTGGGTGCTATTTTCAGAAATGTGGGGTAAGATTTGGAGGTGGATAGGGAAAAAACGACACAAAGAACAACAGAAAAAAATGAGCTTGCTCTGAAGGAGTTCATAGTCTATGTATTTGGGGGTGAGATTATCTACCAATATAAAGCAGAAATGGTAAAAGGTTAAAACAAAGGCAAATGTTTAAACCAAGACATGGAAATATAGTAGGAAGTGCTTATCTTCAGCTGGAAAGGTATAGGAAAGGATTTGCAAAACTGTTGTAACCAAACTGGGCAGACAGGAGAGCTGTAACAATGAGGCTTGCTGACTTTAAAAAGGGGGAAAAAAGTTCTATCTGATGACAGGACACCTGTTAAAAAGTCAGGAAACAACAGATGCTGGCGAGGCTGCAGAGAAATAGAAAGCTTTTACACTATTGGTGGGAATGTAAATTAGTTCAACCATTGTGGAAGATAGTGTGGCAATTCCTCAAGGATCTAGAACTAGAAATACCATTTGACCTAGCAATCCAATTACTGGGTATATACCCAAATGATTATAAATAATTCTACTATAAAGACACATGCACATGTATTTTTAATGCAGCACTATTTACAATAGCAAAGACTTGGAACCAACACAAATGCCCATCAATGATAGACTGGATAAAGAAAATATGGCACATTTACACCATGGAATACTATGCAGCCATAAAAAAGGGTGGGTTCATGTTTTGAAGTGGGAAGTGGATGAAGTGGGAAGGCCTCAGTCTCAGCACACTAACACAGGAACAGAAAACCAAACACTCTATGTTCTTACTCATAGGTGAGAGTTGAACAGTAAGAATACATGGACACAGGGAAGCGAATATCACACACTGGGGTCTCTTAGAGGGTGGGGGACGAAGGGAGGGATGCTAGAGGTGGGTCAACAGCTGCAGCAAACCACCATAGCACACATATACCTATGTAACAAACCTTCACATTTTGTACATGTATCCTGGAACTTAAAAAAAAAAAGTAGGTGATCAAGACAGTGTGGCACTGGCATAAGGAGAGATATATAAATTAATGGAAAAGAATAGAGTCTAGCAAGGCCCAAACATATATGGATATATAGCCAAATTGATGTTTTTTTTCTCGTTCCAACTTTTATTTTAGGTTCAAAGGGTATATGTGCAGGTTTATTAAATGGGTAAATTGCACATCCCGGGGGTTTGGTGTACAGATAATTTTGTCAACTAGTTAATCAGCATACTACCTGATACGTCGTTTTTCAATCCTCATCCTCCTCCCACTCTCCACCCTCAAATAGGTGCCAGTGTCTACTGTTCCCTCCTTTGTGTCTACGTGTACTCAATGTTTAGCTAGCACTTCTAAATGAGAACATGTGGTATTTGGTTTTCCATTCCTAAATTAATTAGATTAGGATTTTGAGTTCCAGTTCTATACACGTTGTTTCAAAGGCCATGATCTCCTTCTTATTTATGGCTGTGTAGTATTCCATGTTGAACATGCACCACACTTTTTAAAATCCAGTCTACCATTGACAGACATCTAGGTTGATTCCATGTCTTTGCTATGGCAAATAGTGCTACGATTAACATAGACATTCATGTGTGTCTTTATGGTAGAATGATTTACATTACTTTGGATATATACCCAGTAGTGGAATTGCTGAGTCAAATGGTAATTTTATTTTAACTTCTTTGAGAAATCTCCAGACTGTTTTCCACAGTGGCTTAACTAATTTACATTCCAACCAGCAGTGTATAAGTGTTCCCTTTTCTCCACAACCTTACCAGAATTTGTTATTAAAAAAAAAAAAAATTTGGCCAGGCGTAGTGGCTCAAGCCTGTAATCCCAGCACTTTGGGAGGCCGAGATGGGCAGATCACGAGGTCAGGAGATCGAGACCATCCTGGCTAACACGGTGAAACCCCGTCTCTACTAAAAAAAGTACAAAAAAATTAGCCGGGCGAGGTGGTGGGCGCCTGTAGTCCCAGCTACTCAGGAGGCTGAGGCAGGAGAATGGCGTGAACCCGGGAGGCGGAGCTTGCAGTGAGCTGAGATCTGGCCACAGCACTCCAGCCTGGGCGGCAGAGCGAGACTCCGTCTCAAAAAAAAAAAAAAAAAAAAAAATTAACAATAGCCATTCTGACTGGTGTGAGATACTCTCTCATTGTGACTTTGATTTGCATTTACCTAATGACTAGTGATGTTGAGCACTTTTCCATATGGTTGTTGGCTGTTTGTATGTCTTTTCTTTCTTTTTTTTTTGTCTTCTGTTCAAAAGTGACTGTTCATGTCCTTTGCTCACTTTTTAATGGGGCTGGTTGTTTGCTGCTTGTTGATTGTTTGAGTTCCTTACAGATTCTGGATATTAGACTTTCGTCAGATGCATAGTTTGCAAATGTTTTCTCCCATTCTATAGGCTGTCTGTCACTCTGTTGACAGTTTCTTCTGCCATGCAGCTCTTTAACTAGGTCTCACTTGTCAATTTTTGTTTTTGTTGCAATTGCTTTTGGAGTGTTTGTCATAAAGTCTTTGACTAGGCTGATGTCAGAGTTAAAGGACTCAAAAATAAAGCCACACACCTACAATCATCTAATCTATGACAAAGCCAACAAAAACAAGCCATGGAGAAAGAACTCTCTATTCAATAAATGCTGCCGGGATAACCGGCTAGTCACATGCAGAAAATTGAAATTGAACCCTTACCTTTCACCATATACAATGATCAACTCCAGATGAATTAAAGACATAAATGTAAAACCTAAAACTATACAGATCCTAGAAGAAAATCTAGAAAGTATCATTCTTGACATCAAATGACTTTTGTCAAAGGTATCTAGGTAATTCAATGGGAAAAAAGAGATTTCAAAAAAGCGTGTGGGAAAAAATGGGAATAGTCCAATGCAAAAAAAAAAAAAAAAAAAAAAAAGAAGTTTGACACAACTCACACAATATACAAAAATTAACTTGAATCACAAACCTAAGTTTACATTGTAACTCATCTTAAATAAAACAGAATAAAATCTTTGTGATCACAGCAAGGCACAAAACATCTTAAAAAACAAGAATATAGAAGATGAAAGTGAGAAACTGACCTTCACCAAAATCATCTACTCTTCAAACAATAATATAAAGAAACTTAAAATATTAGAGCAAGAGTGAACCTGAAAAATTATTTAGCTACTTTGAATATTGAGTTGCTTGTGTGACAATTCTCATGTTACTGAGGTAAGTAAGTTGTTTAGCAGAAATAGATTTTGGTTTCAGTGTTTTGCTGAGCAATCTGCTAAGTTCTAAAGCAGATTTAGACCTGATTTTAGAAGGACAAAAAACAAAGTTTCTTCAAACATATTCATTCAACAACCATATATTAGGTTCTGTGCTACTTACTCCAGGAGACACAGGGTTTGTTCAGATATCATCTCTATCTCCTAAAACTTAGTCTAACATATGCTTGGGCACCGGTTGATAGGAGACAGGAACACAAATGACTCTAGTACAGTAAGAATGTAAAAACATCTAAAAGAGAGGGTGAAATAACACACAACTAGATTTTAGGAAGAGGAGAAAGCCTTATGGGAGAAATTAACACTGTAGCTGGGTCTTAATGGGTCACTCTTAGATGTGTAGATTTTATTTGGGGAAGGACTGCGAAGAAGGAGCTTGGTGAGCAAAGCCATAGAGATGAGAATTAACTAAAAATGTAATTATCAGCTGGAATCCAGGATACAGGGGGAGATAAAACTGAAAATCCAGTTTGGGGTTTCAATGTATTCTGTAACTAGTTGGGAACTTGTTAAGGTTTTTGCATAAGGCAATTAATGATAAGATACCACAGAAAGATTAATCTGGTATTACATGTAGGATGTATGGGTACGGAGATGACTGGGGGAGGAAACCCTAAGTAAGAACCCATTTCAATGGTTCAAGTGACAAATGGGGATGACTGAACTCCATAGTAAGTACTTAGTGTAGGTAGAAAAAACCTTGGGACAAATTTTATCTGGGTGATGGAGATGGGGAAGTATAGCTTCAAGACACCAGGCCTGGGTGCCAGGCAGGGATTTAATGGGTGCTTCCCCTCCAACTGCTGATCTTATCCAAAGGCCATGATGACTGCCTAAGCCCACTTTAATCTCTACGTGTAATAAGGGTCACAGGGGAGGCATGTACACTGGTGCTGATGAGAAGCTCTGCCATCCAAAGCATACCAACATTCAGTCACTTGCCATGGTCAAAGCACGGGAACGATCTTTAGAAGACCTGACTCGGAGCTGTGGCTCTCCGATGAATTTGACATATGACGTTAAGTGAGTGGCTCTCATCACTGGGCTTTTGAATCCTCATCAGAAAAAGAAAGACAAAGACCTCTACTTGGGCTTAATAATCATTGATTTTGTGAGCTCTCCAAAGTGCTCTGGAAACTAAAAAGGCTGTATAAAGAGGAATTACTAATATTACAGTCACTGGCCTCAAGCAATATCTACCATTCTCATCTTCACATGTATTCTGGTGTTAGCTACTGACTTGAGGGATCTATCTGCGTTCATTCCTCTGCCCACCCTAATCATCTCTTCCATTTTCTTTCTCTGATCCTAGAATTGAGAGATAATAAACACAGTGATAACCATATGGATAACTCTTTCCAAATGCCAACAATTCTTTACAGTGCAACCAATGTATATAACTTTCTCTTTTCAAAAATTAAAATAGCCTGGGCATGGTGCTCACACCTATAATCCCAGCACTTTGGGAGGTCGAAGCAGGTAGATCACCTGGGGTCAGGAGTTTGAGACCAGCCTGGCCAACATGGTGAAACCCTGTCTCTACTAAAGATATAAAAAGTTAGCCCAGTGTGGTGGCAGGTGCCTGTAATCCCAGCTACTTGGTAGGTTGAGGCAGGAAAATCACTTGAACCCAGGAGGTGGAGGTTGCAGTGGGCCAAGATCACTTCATTACCTCTACACTCTTCGCTGAACCATAAAATATGCCCCAAACTTGAAATCCAAATGAAAAGCAACAATCTGTTCTAATTCTGGAAAAGAAAACTTTTCGATTTACAGAAAGATGGTTAGTTGACCTCCAAGGTCTCATTTTCCTCAAATATTTTCCAAGGAAATTTTAATAGTAGATGGTTTCAGAATTTAACGTAACTTCTACACTAATTGGGACAAGATTATCCAGCTTCCCTGGGATGCACAGCCCCAGCACTTCCCCACACTATGCAGCAAATACCTGTCCCTTTAATAGCTGAGGCTGATGGAGATGAGTTTTCATGATAAGTGGAGGCTAAAGTTGCCTGGTCACTTTAGACCTGAGAGTTGTGACTAGCTTCCAGGTCCTGGCTCTGGAACTTTCAAGCTGAGCCACTTTATCTAAATACTGGAGAACACGTGGATCCCAACTCACAGGGATATATATAACGCACAGGACACGAGTTCTGTGAACCACATGGCAAGATGTAGCTAACATTAGCTTTTATAAATCGGCAAAGAGAAGAGATTCCACTGCATCTTTAAGAGGATTTCCAGTGAGAAGAGAACATTTCTGCCTTATAAAGACTTATTTATAACAGTATTTTCCAAGGAACTCAGCTCAGATGGTGTAGGAAGTACAGTGTGGTCCACTGTGGCATGCAAATTCACTGCTCAGTGCATTATGGGAACATAAATACAATCATGATCCCCTAAGCCTTGCAGGTTCTCATTCTCTTTCCTTTCTTCATTTCTTCCTTTTCATTCTTTCTTTCCTTTCTCCATTTCCCCATCTTGTCTCTCCTCTTTTTTACTATATCATATTCCTCTTTTTATACTATCCTGATATAGGAAAACTAAAGCAGCTCATCTCGAATATAGGGGAGATTTATTTATTTCATCTTTTAAACTTTTTCCTTAATGGGTTAAATGCCAAACTCCCCAGAAATACTCAATGTAATAAAGTATAATTGTTTTCAGACATGAGGGTAAGTTTTCCATCAGTGACTAAAAAAATTTTTAAATAAATGAAAGCCAGTGGAAAGCTGAACAGTCTTCACTTGGCAATTATTCAGCCCTTGGAAACTTCCAAGTCTTTTGCAATCATTAATTAATTAGTAAAGATGATGTTCTACTTTACTGAGGTTTGAAGCGTGACATAAAGAGGTCTAGAGGTTTTCCTCAAACTGGAAGAGGAATGTCAAGGAAAGAAGTGGGATAAGAATTTGGAGCTCATTTCTCATGCCCGTAGTCACATAATTAAGCCAAACAGTCAATATAAGGACAATAAGGTCCTCTGTGCACAGGTGCAGTAGAATACTGTAGTGTTTTGCTCAAAGGCCAACTGTGAAGGAACCCACCCCTTCATCAGCCAATGCCCTCACAACGCGCCCAGAATTTATCCATAGCTTCTTCAGCCTCTTTCCCCTTTCCCAAAGCACAGACAGACAGATGGCTAAATATCAACCTCTAACCACTCTTAATAATCAGAGTGAAAAGTACATGGTTTAATTTTCATTTTTAAAATGCACAACTGAGTATGATGTGAAAACACATGAAACTGTTGAAAAACAAATATATCAAAAATTTTAAAAATAACATAAAATCTACTGATACCCCAAATCTGTAATCATCTAATAGAACATCTTGAATAACTACCTTGCTCAAATAAGAAGCAAAATAAAGTTCCATGTTTTCTGATGAGTGGTTTGTAAAAATTCATTCCATCTGCCTGGGTCGGTCGGTGAGGACAGGCCAAATGTTAAGGAAGTGGCTGGACCCAGCATTTTAGATCCAGTTCTAGCAGTGGGGGCTGATTCTTTTTCCTACACCAATGGATGGGTTCCAAATGCTGAAGAGAGGCTGGCCAGAGTAC
The DNA here is from genome assembly GCF_007565055.1 of Rhinopithecus roxellana. NCBI lineage: Eukaryota > Metazoa > Chordata > Mammalia > Primates > Cercopithecidae > Rhinopithecus > Rhinopithecus roxellana. The sequence continues at coordinate 154,602,308 of NC_044549.1, forward strand.
CCAGTGACTTAGTGAGAAAACAACACCTGAAGACTAGCTCAGTACTTCTCACCAGGTGAGTCTCGTCAAGACACACAGTTTTGCTTTCTCTCATGTCTGGTTCCTATGTGGGATAACACAATCCTCAAACAAGGCAGACACCATGTCATTCCTTCAGGAACATCACTCTGCCATCCTTTCAGTCACCCTGCTTTGGGCAGGGCAAAATCGCCTATCTATTTGAACTTAAACCTTGACGGCAATTGTTCTGGCCTAAAGTCTTATTTTACTGTAATCTTCCCTAGGTAAATCTGTTGCAATTGTTAAAAACAAAAAGTGTGGTTAAGTTGAATAATCTGTTTCTCTGAACTGGTTGTTTTGAAAACAGACTCCCCTTGTCTGGGTCAGGAGGAACTGATGCAAATATACTGTGACATTAACAAAGAGCAAGGCTGTCCAGACTGGCTATTTTGGACACATTTATTTTAAAAAGAAATAAACAGCTGTAATAACATTTCTTTTCATAGAGAGACTTCAAGAACTGAGTAATGTTTAAAATCATTTAAAATTCTAATTTGGAATCTATCTATTGAAAAAGGATCATGGCTGGCCAATTTCATATAGTGGTCACACATAAGGCTATAGGATTTCTCCCGCTCTTCACAGGCCCCACTGTCAGGAAGAGCTCTATTCCCCTATAGAATGTGAAATTCACATAGAACACCATTAATACGGCCAAGTTTCCTGTAAGAAAAACAGTTTAGTAAACACCCTATAAGGAAATTTTTGATATAATGTTGAATATGCGAATAGATCTGTCTTGAAATTGACAATCTTGTTAAAAATGTGGAAAGAATTTTTAAAAATACAGTCCAAACTTCTACCCAATCCATCCCCCAAAACTACCATTGATCTTCTAGCTAACTGGGGGCTCTCAAATTTATGATTTCTCACAGTTCTAACTGTAAAGAAAGAAGGGCACTCTTCCAACCCAAATGGCTGGAAACTGGCCCAGTTCCTCTATTTTCACCCATTCTAAGTTATTCTTATTGGTTCCTCTGGTTATAATGGGAGGAATCAACATTGTGTTGGTTCCAGTACTAATGAAAAATCGAAGTTGTGGTGAGTGGGCATGTGTAGTATTACACCTTACCTATTCAGACGAAGTAACAGAGAGTGTTAACTTCAAAGGTTCACATACGGACAATTAAATCAAATAAGAAGTAACTGTCACTCATAAGGAGTTTTTAAACATTGCTTAATAGTGCTAAAGGCTGAAGCATAAGATTGTTTCTGGAGGGTTAGTAAAATGAATAAATAAGGGGTCACAAACAAGTTGCATTATATTGCAGCCCCTTCTCAAAGGAGGAACTATCCAAGGTGTTTGCATTATCTTAGACCCGCTTGGCCTCACCCATTTCTTGGGTCCTTGGCCACTTGCTCTGCCCCAGCAACCGCTGTGGTACCAACATTGCGGGAGTTATAATCGCTTCACAGGGCCACAGCCTAACAACAGTTCAACTCAGTTTTGCCCTCCACATGTCTCACCTGTAGATAGCTACCCTTGCTGAGGCTTGAGATGCTACAGACCTATTTAATATCCAAGCAAATGCAAAGTGTATGGGAAGTTTCTACACAATAGAGAGAAGTTTTAACCAATATAGGGAAGGATGTGAAAAATAAATTATTTTCTCTCTCTCTATTGAGATACTACAGTTTCTGTGGCCTTTTGGAAGATGATTCTTCGAGATTGAACAAGCAATTCCATTTGATACTAAACAGTGGCCATATTGGTAATACACCAAATAGTCTCTCTCTCCTCTCTGGTTTTACTCATCCTTCCCTGGGATTGTATTTATTAGTGAAATCAAAGTAACACATACAGTTTTGCCTTAGGCTTTGCTTCCTGGGGAAGGCAGACTAAGATAGGCACCCCTGTATTCTCCTCATTATGTTACTGAGTTTCTTACCTTTGACTGCAATGGTGGTGCACAGGGGGCTGAAACAGGATCTGTGATATAGGTCTTCTTGGGACCAGTGACTGGATACATCCCAGGAGGGTTCTGGTTCCCTGCTCCAGGAGGAGTGTACCCTGGTTCCCGTTTCCAGGTATTTGGGTGACCTTGTTGACCATAGGCAGGATCAGAGTCATTTCTGCCCCCATAACCTGGCCCTGCTGCATAGTAGCCTTCATAATAGCGTCCCTGGTTGGGGGTATACCCATACCCAGGCTCAGGTTGAAGTCCTGGTGGTGGAATGTAGGCATAATCCATGCCTGCCCGTGTTGAAGGAGGTGGACACTGCCCAGAGACGGGAACTGGCTGAGTGTTATAGCTCTGGGGCCCTGAGCCATAAATTTGTCCTGATGAAGGGGCAGCCATGTAATGAGGGCTGGGCTGGGCTGACTTCACCTGCACATTAAAGGTAGGCCTTGAAGAAGTGGAGGCTGTGGTGTAGGAGGCTGGGACTGGCTGAGGTTGGGGTTTGAGTGTTCCGATTGGAGCCACAGGGATGGGTCCAGCCTGAGGTGCAGGCTGTGGTTTCAATGTAGACTTTTTGGTTGCTGTTAGAGGGGGTTGGTTCGGGATGACCATTCTCTTGTGTCCTGTGACTGGGGTCGAAACTGGAGGAGAGGCTGTTGAACCAGTGGAGCTCTAAGAAGAATAGGAAAAAAAGAAAGAAAGCAAAAATTACTGCCAACGAAACTCGATAAAAATAAGTAAATGAAAAATATTAATAACTGCTAATTATTATTTATGTATTGCCATGTAGAATACAAATAAGGCATGATCTTGCCTTCAAAGAGTTCACAGACAAGCAAAAAAATCAGTTGTATATCTGTGCACTGCCAATGAACAACAGAAAATTAAAAAAAGGAAAAAATTCTACTTACAATGGCATAAAAATCTTAGAAAAAAGTTATCTGAGGAGAAAGATTATATACTGAAAACTATTAAACATTGATGAAAGAAATTACACAAGACACAAACAAATGGATAAACATCTGTGTTCACAGGTTGAAAGACTTGATATTGTTAGAATGTATATCCCACCCAAAGTTATCTATAGATTCAGTGAGATCCCTATCTAAATACCTAAATGAGATTTTACATACATAGAAAAAATAATTCTAAAATTCACAGGGAACCACAAAAGACCACAAAAAGCCACACTGATCTTGAAGCCAAGAACAAAGCCGAACGCATTACAATTCCTAATTTCAAAATATATCACAAAGCTACAGTAATCAAAACAGTAAGGTACTGGCAAGAAAAACAACATATATAGACCAAAAGAACAGAACAGAGAGCCCAGAAATATATCCACACATATACAGTCAATTGATTTTTGATGAGGGGGCAAAGAATAGATGATAGTTAAGGACAATTTCTTCAATAGATGATGTTAGGGAAACTAGAAGTACACATACAAAAGAATGATATTGGACTCTTATCTGACATCATTTACTAAAACTGGGTTAATGATTTAAAAATGAGAAAGGCCTGAAACTAAAATCTCTAAAAGAAGTAACGTAGAGGAAAAGCTTCATGACATTGGTCATGAAGAACAGTAACATGTTATCCTAACTTAAACAAAAGGGAAGTGGAGGGCCTGCCCTGAGAGAGAGGGCAGACACACAGGGGTGCACCTTGTCTGTTCTTATCTCCTGGGCACAGCTAATTCTGATTGAAAATGTAGAAATCTATTTGATCTAATCTATTATGCATAGCTTCTCTACCAGATTGGGGGACAGAGAGACATATACTATTCATCCTAGGATACTACCCTCCCCCTATTAACCTCACAGAGCTTTACATGTTGAAGATGCTTAGAAAATGACTAATGGAAAAATACCACATAAAAAAAGGCTTGCTACAGAAATTCAAGTCTCAAAAAATAACATCTATTTGCATATCTGTATTTATAGATGATTGCATAAATATATTTATATACATATAACAAATCACAGGTAAATAAGTAATCTGTATATGTAAATTTCTATACCTTCATTTTTATTTTCAAAATATGTGAATTTTGAAGTATCTGTTTTTGGGGGCAAACTACAGCTGCAGCAGAGTAATTTTTAAAATGTACTTGATTTTCAAAATAAAAACGTTAAATCACAATAAAACTTCAAAAATTCCTGTAAAAACAAAAATGAAATGAAATGCCAAAAATAAATGCTTGGAAGCACCAAATAATCCAGTAAGTAGAAAAGATTCACTGTGTATTTAATTGAATATGTGGGCCAGAAGAATGTTGGCATAGTTTTCTTGAACCATGAAGAACATAAATAAATATGCTTTAAAATAATTCCTATTCTTTACCCCTTCCACCTCCCGTGATGTAAGGCACGTAAAACTGCAAAGGAAAAAAAACATGTATATAGCTAAATATGCTATTTTCAAACATATAGTGATAATATATAAAATATTCAGATAGATGCTCACATGTACACAACGGAATTCATAATAAAGTTGAGAAAAATTTTCTCATCTCCAAAGAGAGCTCTAGCAGTGAGATATTTCCTAGAAGAAAGCAATGGCTCCCGAAATTGTACCCTGATGCTTTAATTCAAAGACTTTAGGATGTTTAAATAGTGTGTGTGTGTGTGTGTGTGTGTGTGTGTGTGTGTGTCTTCACCAAGAAAGAGACTGAAAGAAGAAACTTATGAAAAACGTTACTTCTAAGGGTTAGGTCTATATTAATTCTTTTTTGTTTATGAATGTTATTGGTTTTCAATTTCAAAATACGCAAATTTTGAACTGTTTTCTTGGGGCAGACTTTACAGCTGCAGCAGAGAGCATGCCTGTCATCAGCCCAGTTGCTCAGTCACTGTCTCCATTTATAGTTGGGTTTGTAAAGTGTTCAAAATAGGAACTCTGGGTTTCTGCTGATCTTGAGTCATCAAAGAAAAGCAAAGCTTTATTCCCTCTTTCATTCAATGCCCATCTACGCTGACTTTTTTATGACTGGCATTATTGACTAGAAAAATCTGACCTTAAATTTTTCCTAGGTTCAAAATGACTTTTTCATGTCCTCTGTGATAGAACGTTGGAGTCTTAACTGAGTATTTTTTAGGAATGTTTTGAACATACATATTTTAATACATTGCTTAATGAGGAAACTATGTTTCTCTTTAGTACTATTGGGACCACCTTCAAGCAGAAAGGAAAAGCCACTCCACCAACAAGACAAGAATATCCAGTCTGCTTAAATTACAAAAGTAAGCGACAAGTTTACCCTTTGAAAGACTAATATCCAAACCAACCAAACAAAAAGATACCACTTTATTCAAGAGCTTCTTGTAACTTATCGGGCAGCTCAATCTGGAATTACAAGATCCCTAGGAAACTATATTTGAGACAAATGATACGTAGAAAAGATAGCCGTAAGAGTCAGGATTCAAACAAAAATGACAGCACACACCAACTAGGTCTTCTCAAGGATCTGATTTATACAGGTATTATGTACATATCCCCATGTAATTGCAGAGGAGTCATGAAGAACAGGGAAATAATGTGCAACTAGCAGAGGCACAGCCGTCATCTCCTCTAGGTTCAGGACAAAGATAGTGCTGTAGAGAGGAAAATCTAGAGAGGGTCCGTGACCATTCTTGACAGGCAGCTGGGAACTTTACAATCAGCGAGCCAGAGAAACATATGTGGCACAAGAGTTTATCAGTGTCTCTCAACAGAGTACTATGGTCTTCTTGAGTTCGACAGTAAGGTATTTTGCTCCCTACCCATTAAATGATAACAGTGTCCTCTAGTCATTGTGACAGTTTATAAAAATGTGCCCATTCATTTCCAAACTCCCCATCAGGAGGTGGTTTCCTCTCTAGTTGAGAATCATTGGAAGTAAAATGTTAACCAAATGTCCCTGGGAATTTTTAAATCTTTATCTGTGGATCAGCCTAGTTTACCAGAAAGCTATCTATCTGCATCAAATGGAATTTCATCTTATGAAAAATAAAATGCTTCTTAAATCTTTCCGTGAAATTGTTACTAATGACAATAGCCAACATATTGCCCAACAGCTGGTAAGTAAGGATTCCCTCTATTTGACACGAGACCTCTGCTTTTTTCTGTCTATTCACTGTCTCCAGCACCATGGCCAAAACTTGATATACCTTCTATATTATGAAGACTTAAGAATTTCTATCTCCAGAATTCATCTGTATCCTGAATACTAAGCCCAAATCCTCAACTGTCTATTTCATGAGTCTGCTTGAATGTCTCATATGCTTTTCAGACTCAATATATTAAAACAGATTTCATCATCTACCCTGATCTGCTTCTCATTTGGTTTTCTCATCCACCCAGTTGTTGCTCAAAGGAGAACACTGGGAATCATTTCTGAGACTCTACCTACTTCCCATTCAAGAACTAAATCCTGTTGATCCTACTCTCTAAATAGGGAATTCCATAACTCACAAACATGTCCACATTTTACCATTTCCACGACTACAATCCCATGCCAAGATTCCAGCATTTTTCATTATGAATTCTCCAAAAACATCCAAACTGGTCTCCCAGTGTCTACGACTGTTCTCCTTCAATGAGTCCTTCATTTGGTAGCCAGAGTGATTTATTGCAAATGCAAATCTAATCATATTACTTTCCTGCTCAAAAATCTTTAACAGGTTAGTGGAATGATGGATGCAAATCCACCTCTTCTACCTCTCTTTGAGATACACTGACTTTCTTTCACGTCCATTACGTCTCTTACATCTCAGCGATGATACCTACACCAATGCACTTCACCATTCTCTTTGAGTTATCTAGCTGATTCCTAAGAATCTCTTACATCTCAACCTGAATGTCAGGTTCCTCCGTGAAACTTTGCCTGAATCCTCCAGCACAGTGAGTGCTCTTTACTTCTCCCTCCCTGTACATATCACACGTGTATATATCTGCTTCTATACGAGTAGAGACTGTCCTTTTTATTCCCTGCCGCTTCCTCATTATGCTTTATCATATCATAGCATATAAGTTGGCATTTAACAAATATTTGATGAATGAATGAAGGTTGATATCCCAAGAAAAATGCATTTTTTTGGTCAGACTATAACTGACCATGCAAAAATATGAACTATCTTATTTCCCTTATTGACTAGGCAATCAAGAAATTCTGTAAAAATGTGTAATGAATGCTTAATTACAGTCATTTCATTAGTGTGCTCCCACCTTTAAATAGTTTAATGATTTCAATTTAGAACGTATTATAGATAGTATTATTCTTCCAAGAAGCCTTTGAGGTACTTATTTTAATTTTTATGGCCATATTATATGTGTAAGTTTTACTTGCTGCTGACTCAAATCCCCTTTGGAAATAAAGGACAATTTTTAAATAAACTTACTAAGAAAGGAAAGAGACAAATGCATTTAAAAATAGTATTTAACAACATATACTAAAACAAAGTACGTTCTGAATTTACTGCCAAGTAAACACAATACCACAAATCCCAGAAATTCAATCCAAATTATTTATTCAATAGAAATTTATTGAAAGTCCACTATGTAACAGGCATTGAGCTGCTTACTAGATTCACAATGAGACAAAGAAAGTCACACTCATTGCACTCAGAAAGTTCTTAGTTATAGAAAATTTGGGGCAAAATTTAGCATGATGAGTAAACATGATTTCTACTTAGAAAGTTTTCTAATGTAACAGAAGGAGAAAGTAGACAGAAGCAAAAAGTCAACATTTAGACAGCAGCAGGAAATTCAAAATCCTTGTATTACATTTTAATTTCAGCTACATGACATGGGAAACTACTTAAGATTTAAACATAAATTTTAAATGAAAAACACATAATATGAAATCATTTGTGCAATACAATTGAGGCCACAGAGAATGATATTTTCATATGGCCAAGGAATATACAAAATATCAAAAGGGGGATGGTTGACTTGCTAGAGATGATGAATATTTCCATTTCAATTATATTTTCATGGCAATTATTTGAGCTATTTGAAGAATACCTCAAGTGCTTTTCACTTTCAGTTATCTACTTTGTCTGGATATCCCTCTGGCAGAAAACACAAACTCAAATACCTATTGGTAATCCCCAAAATGTGTAATAATAGCAAACATTTATATAGAAATTACCCGGTGCAAACATTTTGTACTGAACATAATTCATATATAATCCTCACAATTACTCCTGAGACAGAAACTAATCCTCATTTTCCAGAAGAAGATATTGATGAGAGATTAAGTAACTGCCCAAGGACACATCACTAGCAGGTGGCAGATCAAAGGTTCAAGCCTGGGTCATCTAGCTCCATAGTGTGGGGTTTTAAAAACCATCCACCTCTCTCAGGTAATAGAACAGTGAAATATAATAGTTGACATGTTAAAAAAATACACACACACAAAATTATTTCTCAGTCTATCTGTAGTTTTCCTATTTTTAAGAGGTAAGTGATCAAAATATAGACACTGGAAAATCTCTCTCTCCTAGAAGAAAAATGGAATAAGTTGGAGAATGAACAGAAAATGATAATGCCAGTGTCTAGGAAACAACAGTGTGATGTGAACTGTGTAAAAGTGAAGAGTTTACTCTGTTAAAAAGGCAGCTGCTTTCCCATGCCAGCTCACTGCTGACATGTGGAATATGAATCCAACATTCCTATTCTGACTTTAAAGATGTGTTTATTATTATTATTATTATTATTATTAATTATTATTATTATTATTCAAACACAGGAAGAGAAATAAAACAAAGAATTTCTGCAGTCCACCTGTAGTGCATGAGGTGCACTTTGCAATTCCCAGTTTAAGTTATGGATATTGGCAAATGAAAGTATCACTAGAAAGCATGCCATTGAAGAGTTGTGCACTGGAACTTGGGAGACCAAGAAAAAAAGTACCAGTTTTGCCACCGTTTAGAGTTTAGTGACATTGGGAAAGTCACGTGACTTCTCTAGACTGACTTCATCTGAACAATAAAGGAGGGGAAATGTTAAGTTATTCTTCTCTCTCTCTTTCTTTTTAATAAACAGTCTTTCTCTTCAAATAAAAAATATTTCTATATCACTCACAAAAAAAAAAAAAGAGCTTCACTGAGGTTGAAGTACCTGTAAAAGAAGATATTCTGACTTTGAAAAATTCAGTGATTCCAAGAGTAAATGTGTAATATTCAGAGTTTTATTGCCCAAGAAGAGCTTGGTCTCATTATTAAGGATTCATATCGGGTAGGCACTTAATAAATAATGGCTGGATAAATAAATATAATTCGTTTCTGAGTTTGTACAATGAACAAAAATGCAAACACGGCTAACCTATTTCAGTTATAATGCAATCCCTAATTTGCTGCTTCATTTGGCTCTATACAAAAATTACATCATCATTTTCTCCTAACCATGACTAGAGGAATAACTACATTTTGCTTTCTCGAGTCATCTCACTAATTATCTTCCATAATTCAGGGTATGTACCCATATCTCCATATCTCATCCAACCAGGTCACCTACACTGTCCACTTGATAGATGACCCCATGAGTTGGAAAACAATCTGACAGATTAAGTATGCCATATATATATATATATATACACACACACACACACATATATACTTATATATATAAGTATATGTATTTTATACATATAAGTATGCCATATGTGTATATATATTTGAGATTAAGAATTGTATATATCAAATACACATATATTTGATATTAAAAATATATATATTTGAGATTAAGAATGTCATATATATATATATATATGTTTGAGATGGAGTCTTGCCCTGTCACCTAGGCTGGAGTGCAGTGGCGCTATCTCAGCTCACTGCAACCTCTGCCTCCCATGTTCAAGCAATTCTTGTGTCTCAGCTTCCCAAATATCTGGGATTATAGGCACCTACCACCACATTGGCTCATTTTGTGTTTTTAAAAGATGGGGTTTTCACTGTGTTGTCCAGGCTAGTCTTGAACTTCTGACCTCCAGTGATCTGTCTGCCTTGGCCTCCCAAAATGTTGGGATTACAGGCGTGAGCCACCATGCCTGGCCAAGAGTGCAATATATAAACATAACACTGCACATTTAGAAAAGCACTTTTTTTTTTACATTTGCTCTTTGTTTTATTACTAAGAGAAGTTTTATTTCAGTCTCATGATGAAGACCTGGAAAAAGACAAAACATTACAAAACTGCCTAGGAAAAGGAATGGAACAAGTAACAAAGAAGTTAGGGGTGGCCCATGAAGAGATTTAAAGACTCACTGACGAACTACAAGTGAAGGAGAAAGAACAGTGTAAATTAGGTAAGCTGTGGTTTCAGACGACCATTTCTGATCATGCTTTAACTGTACTGATCTCATCTCAGGGTGGAACATGAGAAAAAAAACACTGAGAAAAAAGTCTTTAAGATAAACACATAAAAGTGATGAACAGCCTCATTTTCTACCATGCCAGGAATTTTTGTCGAAGCCCAAACATATCTACCAAAAGTGCACAGCTCGTAAGTGTATACCACTCACCACAAGAGATTCCCAGCCTCTCAGAAGCCCACTGTGTTCTTTCTCTCTATCTCTACATCCTTCCTCCTCCTTCAGAGTAACTACTGTCCTGACTTTGAACGCAGTTTCTGCGTTTGACTACATGCAGTATGCCTTTTATGGTTTGCTTCTCCTGCTCAGTCTTAGAAGATTCCTTCATTTTGTTACACGTAGCAGTTGTTTGTTCACTCTGCTGTTTATAATATTTCATTAGTAAACATACTACAATCTATCCGTTCTACTGATGGACAATCGTGTTGTCAGTTTTTGTCTATTATGAATATCGCTGCTATAAACATTTTGGTATATGTCTCAGTGTGCTTATTACACATTTCTGATTGTGGTAAGAGTAGAATTACTGAATCAAAGGGTTATGGGCAGGTTCTACTTTGGTCTTCCAAGGTAGTTACACTAATTTAAGCTTTCCTCAGTTGTATGTGAGATTTTAGTGTCTCCACTTTGGTTTTCAATACTTGGTACTATAGTCTTATTAACTTCACCTTTTGTGTTGAATGTACAGTGGTATTTAAGTGTTGCTTTAATTGGTATTCCCTGATTGCTAATTAAGTTGAAAATCTTTTCATATGTTTGTTGTTGTTGTTGTTACTCATTTGGATATACAACTTTGTGAAGTTCCTGCTCAAGTCTCTTGTATATTTTTCTATTTTATTTATTTGTGGGAGTTCTTTATATATTGTGGATATCAGCCTTTTGTTGGTTATAAAAGTTATGTTGTTGTTATTTTTTTATCATAAATGCTAATATTGATCAAGTTGGGTTTAAGTGAATTACTCTTTATGCCTTCCAAGTTTTCATGTTTAAAGCCTTTTCTTCACTACAAGATTATTGAAGACATTTACCCTGGTTTTAGGGGGGTACTTTTATTGCTTATATTTACATCCTTGCTTTATCTAGAATTTAGTATAAAAATTTTATAATTATCTCCTTTCTATATTTGTATTTTTTTATTATACTTTAAGTTCTAGAGTACATGTGCACAACGTGCAGGTTTCTTACATATGTATACATATGCCATGTTGGTGTGCTGCACCCATTAACTCATCATTTACATTAGGTATATCTCCTAATGCTATCCCTCACCCTACCCCACAATAGGCCCTGGTGTGTGATGTTCCCCTTCCTGTGTTCAAGTGATCTCATGGTTCAATTCCTACCTATGAGTGAGAACATGCGGTGTTTGGTTTTCTGTTCTTGCTGTAGTTTGCTGAGAATGGTTTCCAGCTGCATCCATGTGCCTACAAAGGACACGAACTCATCCTTTTGTATGGCTGCATAGTATTCCATGGTGTGTATGTGCCACATTTTCTTAATCCAGTCTGTCACTGATGGACATTTGGGTTGATTCCAAGTCTTTGCTATTGTGAATAGTGCCACAATTAAATCTGGCTGCACAACAGAATCATTTAGGACTTTTAAAATACAAGTTATTATAGATAAACCCACTCAACAAAGTGAAATCTGGAAATTCAAAAGGGAAGGGGCAGGTGATTCTCAGTTAAAACCAGAGTTCAAAACCACTTTTAGATACTGTTGCTAAAGCCGAACAGGAAATCCCACTTGGAGTTACGGGCTATGAGTGACATAATAGTGTGACTCCAATTGTCTTAGAAGGAAAATTGATTATATAATTTAGATTTAGGGAGTAAGTTAATGTTTGTTTCTATAAAATTTTTATGGGAAATCAGTGGTATAATTGGGTGATATGTAATAAAAGCCCTAATAAAGTTTATACTTTTTAAACCCATAGTTTTATTTCTTAAAATTTAGCCTATGGAAATGACCAGAGAGCACAAATGTTTAGTTTCAAGAAACTCAGCGGTAACGGTGTACTTTATAAAACCAAAAGATTATGGAAAATGTAAATAATCAATACATGGGGATTGTTTATATACATTATGGTATATTCATACAATGGAATGCTACACAGCAATTAAACAATGTCATAAAAATATTTCAAAATATATCAATAATCTAGCAATTCAACTTCTGGGTATATACCTAAAATAACTAAAAGCAGGAATGCAGCTATTTGTACAACCATGGTAATATGTTCATAGCAGTATTATTCACAATAGGCAAAGGAAGAAGCAATTCAAGTGTTCACTGATGGATGAATGGATAAATAAAATGTGATATGCACACACACACACACCACACACACACACACACCATCTATATATCTATACGTCTATATACATACACATACAATGTAATAAGAAAATTCTGACACATGCTACAACATGGATGAAGCCTGAAGAGATTAAGCTTGAAGCTTGAAGAAACAATCTGGTTCCAAAGAAACAAATGACATATGGTTTTAAATATAAGAGGTCCCTAGAATAGTCGAATTTATAAAGCTAGAAAGTAGAATGGTGATTGCCGTGGGAAGGGAGTAGGAAGAATAGAGCTAGAGCATTATTGTTTAATGGATATGTCATTTCAGTTTGAGTAGATACAGTTCTGGTGGTGATGGGTGGACAACAATGTAAATGTACTTAGTGCCAGTGAATTATATGCTTAAAATTGGTTAGAATGTTAAATTTTATATTATGTATATTTGACCACTATATAATAAAAATAACATGTATCAAAAATTGTCTGTTTTAAAATTCAGTTAGAAAACATTGTTTTATACCTGTTGATAAGTAATGCATCTATCTATATCTTATATATATATGAGATATATAGATATCTCATATATATTTATACACACACACACACACACACACACACGTATGACTAGAAGGATTTATTCCCAAACTGATAACATTGGTTATTTTAAAGGGGTTATTTTTGGGTATTCTATATACTTTTCCTATTTTGCTAAGTGTCTACCACATATTACTTTTTAACTCAAAGGAAGAAATATATATTATATAGGCAGAGTATATATTATATATTTATTATATATAAATGCATAAAAATATATATTTAACATAATATATATCAGAAATATATACATTATTTTAAAAACCAAGCAAACACACTCTAAAATATAGTGGTATTCCAATGTCTGTGTGTATGTACATACAAAAGAAGGAAGAAGCATAGCAGAAAATTAAAAATGGTTTAAATGTATTTTTAAAGATTACAGTTTTACACTAGGTGATGCAGTTAACAGAAAATTTTGTTCTCGGTTTTATGTTTTTGTTTATTTTCCACATTAAAGAAAAGAAGTAACTTTATAAATCAGGATAAATGGTAGCTGAAATCTGGTGATGAGTCAAAATAATCTCAAATATTATGCATGAAATAAAAATCACACAATTTTAATTGGTGCCACCGAGTTCAAAACATTGCTGCCAATATACTACTCATACTAATTTTTAGTCCTCAATGAACACATATAAAGCACACACACCACACCACACACACACACACACACCCCCCCACACACACACACCTGAGTCCCCGATAGTTTTTGCCAGAGAGATGCACACATAAATATCTTACTTCTCCGAAATGTATCAGCACTTATTCATTTCACAGCACTGTGCTCTGCTAGTGATAGGCTATTCTTAATAGCTTCAGAGTCAGAAATAGTTAAAATAGTATAGTAGGGTGTGGCACTTGAGAGCAGTTTTTGTCCCAGAAGCTTTTCCATTTAATCCTCACAACACTTACGATAGGGTGTATGACACTAAGAAGAAAAACATCTCCCCGGACTTCTACAGACCCCCATGTCGGTATGTGAAGGTGTTTTCTCAAACGTAAAATCAAGACAATTAGGAGCACCCAGATGCTACCTTGAAAATCTTCATTTTCTAGTTCCTATTAAAAAGAGAAGCAACGATGCAGGTGAGGGTGTGCACTGCATCTTCATAAAGCTAGCATATCATCAGATCAAAACTAAGAAAGCCAATATTTTAAAGAGTGTCCTCTCCCACCCCCAATAACTTTCAAATGAGATAGAATGCCATCGGTTTTGAACTTGAGAGGTCTCTAAGGCTCCTGTTTATGTAAACACCCATCCATGTATAATTAGTTCCTAGAATGAACATGGGTATTATAAATACCTGTACAGTACAGTCTCAGTTCCCGGCATGCATGTGTCCAGCACTGGATACAATGCCATTGTGATGAAGGTTAATTCAATCTGAGTGTGTTCTATAATCTAGAAATGCAGTGAGAGAAGAGCCTATTTCCATAACAAGCGACCTCGTTTGCTGAAGCATCTCCTCAAGGGACCAGACACTTTTCTCCAATCAGGCCAGGGGTTTAGTGAAAAATACTGAGAGTTCAACCAATTAGCCAAGAAATAATAAAACTCAATCCCAGTGGGAATATTACAGGTGCATTTTTATATGACTGGTAGCACTGAAAATTGAAATAATTTCTTGGTGGACAAACTTGAAATGAAGAGCTATTAAAATGCTCATAAGTGATGTTACTTGTTTTTTTAAAGGAAAAATCAGAGCATGGTTGAGAAAATCCTGGAACATTGAGCTAATGGAATGGTATGCAGCTGGAAAGCCAGAAAACATTAATTCAAAATAACAGTTTATACAGAAAAGTAAGATAATGGTGCATATGTATATTGACAAAAACTATATAAATCAGGTATGTTTCAAGGTTAGCACATATTTTAAAGATTTTAGCAATGTGATTATATGTTATAAATGTGATCACAGTATTTTTTTCTCCTCTTGTTAATTCTCTCTACTAGTTACCATCACTGTTTCTACTTCTATTAACTTGTTAGTGCCTCAGTCCAGTCCACTATGATTAGTGACCTAA
This sequence comes from Rhinopithecus roxellana, assembly GCF_007565055.1. Classification (NCBI taxonomy): domain Eukaryota; kingdom Metazoa; phylum Chordata; class Mammalia; order Primates; family Cercopithecidae; genus Rhinopithecus; species Rhinopithecus roxellana. The sequence continues at coordinate 154,617,551 of NC_044549.1, forward strand.
CTTACTGCAACAAATACATACACACACATATATGTGTATTGTTCAAGAAACTGACCGCTTATTGCCCTCTAGTATGTACTCTATTCCAAACTCAAATTTTAAAAACTCAAATATGATCATTGCCTTCCTGTATGAAAATCTCTCAAAAGTCCTCACTGTTCTTACCATGAAGTCCAAAGTCTTTCCTGATAGAATTACTGTTTATCTTCCAAGCCTCCTCTCTTTCTTTCCTCTTCACGGGAGTCAACACTCCAGCTATCCTGTGGTTGCCCTGACTTGAACACTTTCCAACCTGCTTCCACCTTGCAACTTCTAACTGGTTATTCATCCTTCAGATTTCAAACGAAATGATGTCTCCTTTAGGAGCCAATCTGGATCCTCCAAAACTAGACAAGGTGCCCGCTATTAATGTCTCTTTAATAGATTGCATTATCCTTATGATAACCCTTACGCATTGTTTTGCAATTACTTATTTAGTGTTCCTTTCCTCTCTAAATTCCATGTGGGCAAACATAGGCTGTCCATCCTTACCATAGGTTTTTATTCAATAAATTAGTTTTTGCAATAACATATTATTGAAATCAGTTTTTTCAATAATGTTTTATTGGCAAATTCCATATAAGAGAGAAGTGTTCAATCAAATAAAACAATAACAGCAATAGTTGGCTAATAAAATTGCCCACACTTCCCATCTCCCATCAGTTTTGTGAACCACTCATCTAAGAAGGATTTAAGTTTGATAGAGGGTTCTGTAATTCCATCTGATAAAAGTTCTGAGTTAGTTTATAAACATTTGGTTTCTTCTTAGCTGTAGGCAGCTGGACATTTGGTGAGTGTGGTTCACTAGTTTTTTGTTATAATCAACTAGTGTAATAGCACCAACCATTCTTATCTTTTACTGCTACTCAGAAGCCATAAAAAGACAAAATATAATAAAATAGGTGGGATCCCATCTCTCAGGAAACTCTCAAGTCCTACAGGGGTTTCTTATTGCTGAACTTTGTGTACCAGTGGTAGAAATTAAAATGTGATTACCTTGAGCTGAGGGTCCAAAAAGAGCTACTTAGGGAATAATTTTTAACAGACGATTCTTTTAGAAGAAATTTATTTGTGCATAATTGAAACATACAATATTCTTCACATAATTGTAGGGTGTGAGAAATGTGAAGATCAGAAATTTCTACATTTTCCCCAAGGAAACAAGGCTCAGGAAAGATTTGTCCAAAGTGAGAAGGTCTTCAAAGGGTCAGGATTAGAGCTCTGTTTCCAGAGTCTGAAACCAGTGTTCCTACCATCACACCAGAATGGTCAGACTTAATAATAAGCCTACAAAAAAGTAACAAACCTAGTTTTGTTCTTCAACAAAAGTGGATCTCAGTGTATACACACCAGGCAGCAGTGTATGGAAATCACAAATTAGGCTCAATAGGGACAAATTGGGTTGCTGTATTTTCATACAAGAGTTTCTAACATATTCGCGGAATTCAGTGAGAGAAGCCACCAGTGTGAGCAAGTGGCTATATTTGCTTCAGTGGAAACAAACAGACCCTCGTTCACATATTTCTAAAAAAAATTGGGTGACCGAAAGCAAAGCAAAAAAGGAATAGGTGGTGTGTTACAGTTCTCAGAGAATTCCATGTATAAAATTTGCTAACAGTTATCAAATATTTCAAATAAAATATTTAAAGGACATCATATTTACAGCACACTAGGCTCCTGACAAAGTCGCTAGATGTTTGCTCAGTTTTTTCTTCTTTGCAGAAAACATGTTTATTTTATAATGATCACTGTATTATGATGATCTGAATGTGTATCAGTTACACTATATATTGTATAGGAGAAAAAAATTCTTCTTCGAACATATTTGTTCTCCAAAATGGAGCTGTCTGTCCACTTACTGTAGATGGATAAAAGGAATGGATCACAGAAAGGTATAATTTCTAAGGAGAGAACACTTTTGCCACAGAGTAGGAGGAAGGGTAGAAAATGTTTTCATAAAGAGTGACTATTAGGGACAAATAAGAGTTCTATTCACCAAACCCGTACACATCCCTTTATCCCTGTAAAACAAGCTATGAAAGCACATAATGACTAACTGCAGCAAAATCACTCACATTCTAACTTTGCATAATCACTAAAATGGCTCTGGTTTTTTAACCCTCCCCCTTCAACAATTCTGCACTCTTAAAATTTTTTTTTTCAACCACAGCACAAATGGTTACAGCAAACGGGTGTACCAGGCACATCTGCTGTTTCAAAAAGAATTCACTCTCCTGTGCCAAATCCATGTCTATCGGAAGAAATAAAAATAAATTGCGAGCAGGTTCAGCAAATGCCCAGATAAATCCTGTAGTGACCACAAGGGGTAGATTCATTTCTGGTAGTTGTTTTGTCCTGAAAAGGGTGAGGCAAAGGAGGGGTGATTTGGAAGCAAGGGACTCTCTCTCTCACGCCTGTCTTTGTCACTCAAGAACTGAATACACAGTTAAGGTAGCTCCCTTCTTGATTTTCGGCACAATTATTTAAAAACTAGGATTGCGTTTATATAATCCCATAGGTGAAGGGCAGTTGGCAATGTGTCTTGCAATATATGAAGTCTTCCTTAAAAACAACAATAATGATGAGAACAACAATAGTTATAGTTTGAATGATCCCACAAATAATCTTTCCTGTTTTGTATATTTATATTTCTAAAAGCTTTGCTGAAAGCGCCTACCTGACATTTTAGATCGTTCAGTGCAGTAGATAGCCTAGAATTTGGGGCACTAAAAAATTTATGTTTTCTCTTTTCTTCACACTATTAGGTGGAAATCTGAGGATGGCTTTTGAAAGAGAGCACCATTATTTAGACCATGGTACAAGGTGACCAAGCTCCATGGCAGAGCAAGGGGATGGTGGCTAGCCCAAGATCGAGGCGTCAGCACAACCACTGAAATCCTCATCAGCTGGGGGATACAAATGACTGATGGGGGTTCAATCATTTGGATCTTATTCCTCCAGTGAAATTTTCTTTTAAAGGTAAAATGAGGAATTTGTTTATTCTTCTTCTTTCCTTTTTAAAACAGCAAACATCAACAAATTCAAAGATAAATATTCTTTTTTTTTTTTTTTTTTTTTTTTTTTGAGACGGAGTCTCACTCTGTCGCCCAGGCTGGAGTGCAGTGGCCGGATCTCAGCTCACAGCAAGCTCTGCCTTCCGGGTTTACGCCGTTCTCCTGCCTCAGCCTCCCGAGTAGCTGGGATTACAGGCGCCGCCACCTGGCCCGGCTAGTTTTTTGTATTTTTTAGTAGAGACGGGGTTTCACCATGTTAGCCAGGATGGTCTCGATCTCCTGACCTCGTGATCCGCCCGTCTCGGCCTCCCAAAGTGCTGGGATTACAGGCTTGAGCCACCGCGCCCGGCAAAGATCAATATTCTTTGGGACACAATTTTAAATTAGGATAACAATTACTGAAATTCCTGGGTTCAAACCAATTCACTTATATTGTTTCTTGGGTTTCAATTTCCTCTTTATAAAATTAGGGGATTTGTTTGAAAGAATTCAAAGAATTTGGGTAGCTTAAAGTACCTAAGGGGCGTTTTTGGGCTCAGATAAATTCTGATATCTAAGGTTCTTTGGAACAGCATATAAACGGAAAAACCCTTCTCATTCGAACAGTATTTTCATAATTTATCTTTATAAATCTCAAGAACTGTATAGGCAATAGGATGCTTAATCCCATTATGCCATAATGTTACAGGAAAATAACAGGATATAAATTCATACATATATCATGATTAAAGTCCTATATGTGAATAACAAAAACAAACCAAAAATTATGAGTGGTAATTATGAGTAGTGTCAATACAGATATTTTGCTCTTTTTTTCTCCTTTCATTTTATTTTATAAAATGAGCATGTATACTTATATTTACAACAAACTAACTTTATTTACAGAAAAAATAATCATATCTCCAAATATGTTTTCCTTTCAGAGAACACATTGGATTTTTCCCAAACCACTCGAAAACAAAGAAATATGATATTTAGTTGGCTCAAAATTTAGAACTTCAGATTTCTTTTGGAAAAATGCAATTGTTCAGATAGTCACTGAGCATTTACTGATCACTTTCTAATTACCAGGAATGTTGCCAGCTACTGGGTAAAAAGTTACCATTTTTGGCCTCAGTGAATTCAAGTATAGACAGAGAAACAGGCAGAAAACCAGTAGAATTTTTTCAGATTTCCAGAAGTCTTACAAACTCTACTTGGAACACAGTGCTCCACTGCAGCTCATTCATTTTTTAAACAGAGAGCTGAGTTCTAGCCAGCCAAAGAACACTGGCTTAAGAGCAGGGAACCAGGGTCCTTTTCATTCCACTCTGAATTGCTGAATGGCTTTAGGCACATTCTTGTCTGTGTGACTCAGTTCCTTCCCCTTCAAGATTCTGGGTAAAAATAATTCTTCATACTTTACATGGACAGCTGAATTCAAACATCTTCCCCTAGTCTGTTCTACCTCTTGATATTCCATGTGTAAGTGCTATGACTTAGGTAATTCTTACACATTCTTAAGTTTGAGTAACATTGTTCTAAGCTATATAACTCAGGAAGGGGGCCATGTTCTAATATTCCTATCTTCAGCCTTTCATGACACTTAGAACATGGGAGCACAAAGACTATGCCATAGAAGAGTATCAGAACATCATAGAGCCCTACTTACCATGTGATCCAGCAATCCCATGACTGGGTATCTACCCAGAGGAAAAGAAGTCATTATTCGAAAATGATACTTGCACACCTGTGTTTATAGCAGCACAATTCACAATAGCAAAATCATGGAACCAACCCAAATGCCCATCAATCAGAGAGTGGATAAAGAAACTCTGGTGTATATATATATATAATGGAATACTACTCAGCCATAAAAAGGAATGAATTAACAGCATTTGCAATGACCTGGATGAGATTAGAGACTATTATTCTAAGTGAAGTAACTC